>NW_026267212.1:242420-247667 GCF_000697945.3 Frankliniella occidentalis | reverse complement strand
TACACAACCAGGTATGGGGACCCCACGATGGTCCAGGAATTTTAACCTACTTTTTATGTACCATGCAGCCAGCAGCGAGCAAAGGGGACGCTCAGCCTCGCTCGGCATTCGACTGGAATCCGCGCTGCCATGTTCAGGTCCAGGTCGAGACGCAGCTTCGTCCGTCTTAGCGACCGACCGTTTCGCAAGCTCGCAGAGCGTCCCGGACTCGCCCGGACCCGGGGACGGCGGCGAGTCTCCTGATAAAATGACCCGCTCTCGTGGCACAGAGCGTTCTCTTCTGGAACTCACGCCATCCGTTTGCAGTTTAGACTCTCCAGCGGAGAAGAAGGGAGATATCACGAGCTGCACTTTCTGCAGATACGCTGCTGGCGCTGCAGCGTGGCAGGGAGTTTGGCAGAGAAACCGTCAGCGAAGCGCAAATATTTCGCATCCATATTTTGCAGATGGTGTGAGGGAGCGCGCTAATTCCGCGCGAACAAGCACGCTGCTTAGAGCATGCCAGCCCATCACGGATCGCCACAAAAGGCCGCGCAGCGTGGAAATAACACAATAGACGACAAATCTTGCATGATAATTTCTGGACCAGAGAAAAACCGGGAGAGTGGGGGGGTAGGAGGGGGCCAGGGGGGGAGACGCGCATGTGTGGAGAAAGGGGTGCTTAGGGAGAAGGGGGTCACCAGCAACCCCGCCAAAACCAACACACACTCTCTCTTTCTCTCTGAAACACGCACACACACAGGCGCTCACATTTTCATACAGATATACATGCACAGAGTGTCCCATTGGTTGCACAAACGAACGCTATTCTCCATCGCTCGCCATTCTTTCAGAACGTGTGCCCAGTGCCACCGCCCCGGCCCCGCGCGGCTTCCCCCTTTTCCCGTTCTCTCTCTCTCTCCGCTCTGATAGGGACGATTAACTGTGTATTGTTTGACAGAAAGTGGCGCAGTAGCGGCAGCGGCATCAGCAGCACACGAACATGGCGAGGAGGGGGCGTGCGTAGGGCGAGCAGGCTAGGAATGGGCGTTACCTAAGACCACGTGACAATTGCAGCACATCAGCGCCCCGATCGCCGTAATGCGAATAGGTGTCCAGCCCAGCCGCTGCACCTGCGTCGTGCGCACATTGGGGGGGTTATTGCGTCACACAACTTGCCACGTGCGGCTCCCGTTATTATGCCAACAGCACAACACAGTCGAACACACACACACACACACACACAGCCATCGCAGTATTTTTGTCAGGGTCGGAAGGGCGGGGTCGCGACTGGTCTGGCCTGACCGACCGCGCCCAGCCCCGGTGGGTCCGAATGCATCGCATCGGAGATCCGTTCCAATGCGCCGTGACTGATGGGGGCCGCGTCGTCCTCCCGCCTCTCTCTCTCTCTCTCTCTCTCTCTCTCTCTCTCTCTCTCTCTCTCTCTCCGCCTCCTCCTCCCTGTCGCTTCCGTTCCGGATGCAGCTCCCCTGCCATGCGAGTCGCGCCATGACCTTACAAACTTCCCGCTGAAGTGGCTGCATTGGCTGCAGGTAGGAGGAAGGGGAGAGTGCAGGCGAAAGGAGGGGGCGGGGGGACAGGCGGTGTAGGAAGTAGTGGTAGGGTAAAGTGACGGGGGGGGGACGCAACTTGAAGACAATGAGCCGCCAGGCCCGGACAGTTCAGCTGGGGAATAGAGAAGAGAGGGGGAGGAGGAGGAGAGGGGAAGCTGGGATACAGCCGAGCTAGACCAGGAGGGACTGGAAGCACATGCCTCACGTCGCCGCAGCGACACTCGACGGAAGCGGATGGCGGTCGGCGGAAGGGTTCTGTTGGGTACTGTACGTATACCCGCATGAGCCTGGGGCCCGGCTGGCCCGGCCGCACCGATGCCCGACACACGGCTCATCATGGCGCAGAAAGAGACAGACGACCCGGCCAAAACTATTTGGTCGCGCCGTAACGTTTGAGCAATCGCGGCCGAATATCGCGTGACAGCGGCGCGTGAGCGTGACAGCGTTTAGAGCCAGACGGCCCCATGTGGCCATGTGAGCGTATTCCGAAAAAGGCCTGACTGGACGGTTCATTCTTCTATTTTTTCCCTCCATCCTTTTCTTTTTCCCTTTTACTTTTTTCACCCGAACGGGATAGGAGGTCATGTTACAGTGCGCTTCAATGAATCGCGTTGCAGGCCGAGTGTCCAGCGCCCCGCCCAGCCACGCCCCGCACCGCCACGCTCGGCTACGCCCAGCCGCGCCGCGCCACGCTCCGCAACTTGGCGCCCATGGGGAATCACAGAGAAGCCCGACCAGCCAGACTGGGGATCCGCATCCCGTCGACCGAAAAATGATCTCGAAAAAAAGGGGGAGGGGGGACAGGAAAAGGTCGCAGATAATACGATCACCATCGGCATCGAACCTCCTCTTTCGCCTCCACGACCGCCCAGCAGACTCTGAGATCGCGATGAGTACGTCAGTAGCCTGGCGGCCGGAGAGTTGGAGTCCCCGCCGCCGTCGCGGCACTCGGAGCGCGCGCCGCTTTCTTTAGCGTGTACTCCGGCCGCTATGGCATCGCGCTATCGGAGTCTTTCTGAGCCATTAAAACATCTCCAGTGATTGCGGCGACACCCGCCGAGCGCCGGGGGTCGCGCCACTTGCCGCTTCATAATCCGCCCCTTATCTCGCGCTCCCCTGCTCTCTTTCTCCCGCGCGCATACCACCGCCCTCTCTCCCTCTCCCTCTCTCGTTTACCAAATTACCTCTAATAGGCTGAAGCCAACTCCGCAGGGTGTGTATAGCAGTCGTACGCCAAAGCACTCATCGCGTTAGGTTAGGAGAGTCCAGAGAAGGGGAGAAGTCAAATAAAAAAGACGACGATGACGAGGAGGTATGCGAGCCGTCGTCGCGTCGATAACGGACGGCCGCGATAACGAGCGATATAACAGCCGTTTCCTCATCGCCCTGCGCCCCCACCCGCCCCGCCCAGCCCCGTGGTGATGGAGCACCACACACGACAGAGGCGAGCACGGACACAGTGTCCGGCAGGCCCGGGGCCCTAAAATAGACATCTAGACGGGCCGTCTAACCATGGGCAGTGAAGCAGCGGCGCACAGCGGCGCACAGCCCAGCCCCGCCACACCCCAACTCACCCCGCCCCGCCGACGCACCACCCCCGCCCTTCCCAGGACTTTCAATTTGGACACTTCTTGGAGAACACTCACACAGTGATTGCGCAAGAGGAGAGAGGGGGAGGGGGGGATCGGGTCGGTCGTGAGACCAGGGTGGTGCTGCTGCGGGGCTCTGCCGGCCGTGCGGAGAAAGAAGGGGAGAGAGGAGGGAAGTGGAGAGGGAGGGGATTGGTGATGTCGGCGATAAAAGAAAGAGGTTTGGTGATGCTGGTGGTTGGCAAGGTGGTTCCGCCGAAGCTGGTCCGATATAGCTGCCGTGCGGGGCCCGTGCGGGGCCCGTGCGGGGCGCCTTCCCCCCACCCTCATGCCCGCCCCGAGGAGGTCCTCGCCGCGGCCGGCTCCGCCCCAGGAACAAGGAAAGGTGGCGACGCACGCAATGAGTGCCTTTGTTGGCCGAGGCCTCCGGGGGCCGTGGTGGGGCACGGGGCGTCCTCGACCACGAGAGGCAAGGAAGGCCTCGCCACTCGGGGCTTTCGACCGCGCGGCGGGCCGTGCCGTGGTGGCCCCCCGATATTGAAAGGGAGGGTTTCCGTGGCCCGAGGGGGTCCATAGGGGTCCATAGGAGCCCCGGGGCCCTCACGGCACGAGGACGCCACGCGCAATCATTAAATACGATTGGGGAAACCAGCACTAGCAAGGTGTGGGAACCTTGTGGCCAATGCGAGACCTGTCTCAGCATGGAGGGGAGGAATTTCCACCATCATGAACGAGTCGGAACAAAATAAGAGAATGGATGCGGTCGAATCAATCGAAGATATTTCATGTTTTTGTTGTTGCCGTGTAATCGGAGGCGGGGCACGTGGGAAGGTTGACAGGTAGGGCTGTGATGCGGCGAATGCACTGGCGCAGTCCCAGGGAGCTTTTGGGGCGGGGAGAGGGGCGGGAGGGTGAGGTGCCCCATTCAGGACAGCAGGGAAAACGACAGTGCAGAGCCACGGGGACCGACCGGCCGGTGGATTGGGGGAGCGGGGGGCAGACAAAAAGGGGAAAAGGGGGACGGGAAAGAGAGCGATTGTAGGGTCACCTTCGCCTCTCCTTGCCCACCCACCGCCCGACAAACATTATCTAGTTCATCTGGTTCACCAGGCCCGCCCTACATCACGAGCGGACCTCGCGCAGAGAGGCCGGCGCGGTACCGACGGACGCTTCCGGGAGCCGGGCGGCGCCGCATGCGCACTTTTGTATGATTTGTGCGACACTAGAACGGCTGCAGACACTTTCAATACGCTGAGTCAGGGACGCCACGCCGCCGGTGTGAAGGAGGATGAAGGAGGGAGAGGCGGCGGCATGGAGCAGTAGGGAGAGGGGTAGAGGGAGAACCTTTCGTGGCGCAGATGGGGTGGGGGTGGAGAGGTCGTCGCTGGGGTGGCCATCTTGAGGCCCCGCTGCCGTCAGTCAGATACCTCATCGGTCGGAGCCAACCCCTACCCCATCTGCAACCGCCGCCCCCCCCCCCTTTCTGCCCCAACTCATCAGACAAGGAGTTGCAGTCGTGCTTCGCCCCCCTTCCCCCTTAAAACCCTTATTCCGCCCTCGCCGCTTTGGCTTGACTTGCAGTCGCCCTCTCTCGTTTTGTTTATCGATTACAAGAGGCCAGGACTTTTCGCAACTTTCTTTCGCCCGTCCCCCCTTTTCTCTCGCCTCCAAGAGTAGCGGCCGTGTCGACCGGCCGGGTCTCCAATGAGTGACTTATTTGTACCAGAGTCCGCCCGGAGGCCCTGCCGCTGCTCACTCGCCAGCCAGATGGCGCCGGCCCTCACCACCGCGCCGCCGTCGTCGGGAGCAAGAAAACAAAATCCTACGCGGAGAGGAGAGAAACATGAAAGCAGAGCTCAAAGCGCGCGCAGGCCGCCCTCACCTCACCGCGAGCTGCGCGAGGGGCGGCCGCGCGGGGCGCCAGGAGAGAGGGGGCCGCAGGGGGGTGACGGACGCACCGGGCGCGCGCCACCAAATTATATGTCCCCCGCATTATTTAAACTGTGGAATAAAATCTAGCGGGGCGGCGACACGGCAGGAGAGGGAAGGCCCCGTCCTCTCCCCCGCCAACCCCCAGGCACCTCCATCTCTCTTTATCTCTCTTT
>NW_026267212.1:240342-242370 GCF_000697945.3 Frankliniella occidentalis | reverse complement strand
AAGCCGGTCAGAGTTGAAATAGCAGAGTTATTGGTCCCCAAACTGACAAAAGTGCCAAAAAACGACCAAATTGTCAATTTGGTGGGGAATATCTCTGCCATTTCGATTCCGATCGTATTGGAGCATAAAACATTTTCGTTTTCTTTTGTCAAGATGACCTCGTTACCTACAATAGTTACCTTTTCACATTTCTCCGAACCCGAACCCCCCTTCCCCCTCCAGCTTACGTACGTAAACACGTAAACGATTCGAAATATCACTTTCGTTTCTTCTCGCCGGACACTCGCGAAACTTCGCAGGCTGAGTTCCGCAACTCTAAAACTTAAACTAAAACACTTGGTTTGACAATCTGACGATTTGATCACTTGTGAGATAGTTAGAAAGTCTTGAAGTGGCGCAGGTACCGTTTGCGCTCTTTGCCCACTCGAGTGCAGTGCTGCCAACACACCAACAAACTACGCGCGAGTTCAAATTAAACTATTGGATATTTCAAACTAAACAAATCCTGAAAGTAAATGCATTTGAAACTGCCCCAAGAAATGTCAATGTTTGAACAAACTCGCATTTCGTCATTGGTGCAGCGGTTTCGTAGTTCATTGAGTGAGTTAGACACAGACAGACAGACTCACGACGGAGACAACGCCTGACCCCTCAGCGACTTGGACTGAGCTTCGCTCAGCGAAAATTTAGTTAATACCATTAGGTTTTGAAGGAACGATCAGAAACTAACCATCAGAAACCCAGAAAACCATCAGAAACCTTGGATACGATGAGGAATCAGGGCACTGCGATCAGGAAATCCTGATGGAATTTACACCAGTGTCAAACAATTGGACGTAGTAGTAGTAAGGTAAACCCCTCTGCACAACGGTGCATCATGTATCCACATCACCCAATCAGCCACCGCAGCGCCAGCAGATTCCCGGACTGTTCCCACCCGGAACCCGCACAGAAAAATTCAACCGATCCGCATCTGACACAAGGCGGGTGTCCCGGTCGCCGATTAGCCAGTTCCCTCCACGTCGCCGGACGGAAATCGGTCTTTTTTCGGTCTCTGTGCGCATCTGACGGAAGACCGAAAACAGGCCGATTTCAGTCCGGCGACGTGAAGGAAGCTGGCTCGTCTCTGGTCGAGGAGAGACCGAAACTTTGACGAATGATCGCTGAAATATGTCCGGCGACGTGAAGGAAACTGGATCTTCTCTGGCCGAGAAGGGACCGAACCTTTGCCGAATGATCGTTGTATGGTGTCCAATTTGAAGAAGAGAAAGCACCGGTAGCGCGGCCCCAGCCGCAAAACGCAAATGCGCTGCCCGACGCGGAGAGTCGAACCCACGCCAGCTGGTGACTCGCTCAGCGGGCGGCCACGGTATCCACTTGGCCAGAGCGAACACCTCTGAGAGGGGGAGACCGGTGCAGCGTCACATTCTGCTCTGCAGCGAAGCGGGCACTTAGGGACTTCTGCTCTCGTCCTCTGCTACCCGAGTGTATTCGAATGTGACGGAGCACTCCAGAACACTATCCTACTGTTGGCGATTAATATCTGTTACTTATGCCTACTGTTGGCGATTAGTGGGATAGTGTTCTGGCGTGCTCCGTCACATTCGGATACACTCGGGTAGCAGAGGACGAGAGCAGAAGTCCCTAAGTGCCCGCTTCGCTGCAGAGCAGAATGTGACGCTGCACCGGTCTCCCCCTCTCAGAGGTGTTCGCTCTGGCCAAGTGGATACCGTGGCCGCCCGCTGAGCGAGTCACCAGCTGGCGTGGGTTCGACTCTCCGCGTCGGGCAGCGCATTTGCGTTTTGCGGCTGGGGCCGCGCTACCGGTGCTTTCTCTTCTTCAAATTGGTCATCATACAACGATCATTCGGCAAAGGTTCGGTCCCTTCTCGGCCAGATAAGATCCAATTTCCTTCACGTCGCCGGACATATTTCAGCGATCATTCGTCAAAGTTTCGGTCTCTCCTCGGCCAGAGACGAGCCAGCTTCCTTCACGTCGCCGGACTGAAATCGGCCTGTTTTCGGTCTT
>NW_026267212.1:230878-234127 GCF_000697945.3 Frankliniella occidentalis | reverse complement strand
GGGGATGGGGAGAGGGGCAGGGGTGACGGCAGCCCCCCGCGGCGGAGGAGAGAGGAACAGGCGTGTGAATTTGTCCGGAGGGGTGCGTAAAGGGACTCGCACGAGGCGGCTTCTGCTCACCGCCTACAAGTGTCGCTCTCCCCATGAAACAGCGGGAGGAAAATAATAGGGAGTACGGCTCCCCGCGCCACCACTGAACAAACCCAAGACTATCGCAGCGAACTTTTCGTTTAAAAGTTTAACATTCCCAGGGTCGGTTTAAGAAAAAAGTACGGCGCTTCATTACACTCGCCCTTTTAGTAACTGGCGGTTTTCATTTGGGAACAGATTTGGTTTCATTTAATGAAAATAGACACGCAAAATGCAGTGCGTTTGTTGCTGATACCGAGCTGAAACAGCAATTGTTTGCTGAAACGGCAAACAAAGAGAGTACTTTCTGTCTCAGCAAACGCTATCCACAGTAATTTTGTGGAGTGAACCGTGGAAAGGGGGTGACGGGAGACCATCAGTTTTATGGCAGAACGCGTTTTGCGGGCAGAGATTATACAAGATGGGCCACGGGTGGCCCCTCGGGGTGACCACCACACGCTCACTTACACACACACACACACGTTCACACACACACTCACGTGGTTGCGGCCGACCAAAGTACACGGCCCAGTCCCACGTGCATCCTGGCGGGAGAGAGGGGGCCGGAGGCCGGGCTGGAGGAGCAAGCTCAGCATTCTCCAGCCCCTTCCAGTAATTACTGCCCTAAGCACCCCTTCCCCCTCAGCAGCAGCCAGCCCACCCGGCGCCCGCCCTGCTCACACGCCGCTGCGCCTGGAAGTGTTTCAAACTGACCGCCAGCCGGACGGCAGGCCGACCAGACCAGCCCGGAGCTGACGACGGTTTCAAAATAGCGGGAGCCTGCTTCCCCCCCCCCCCCCCTCTTTCCCCTCTTTCCCCTCTTTCCTACCCCCGCATTCTCCCGGTTTGCCGAGTCAGGGAGACGGAGTGCAAAGAAACGCTTCCACTCACTGCGCCAACAAAGGCCATGGAATTCATGACTTTAGTGGCCTTTTAAATGCGCCTCATTCTGACCGTTTTCCACAATCGCGGAAAAACCATTAAATGTTGTGTCCGAAAAATGCAGAAAACGTGAGCCGCACGCAATTCACTTTTTGCAGCAAAAGTTTGTTAACTTACGAGAGAACATGTATTTTAAAAATGTTTAAAAAAGGAGCATTTCGACTAATTTACTTCTCGTTTCGTTTTACAAGTTCACTTGAATCGCGAGGCTTTAGTTTCCAACGTATTTGACGGCTCCTCGCTCGCGCGCTTCACAACGCCACGCCATTGAATCGCTTGCTTTTTGTTTAACACGAATAAACCCATCAAGCCAGTCCATCTGCCCTCCGGCCTTCAAAAAGTTTTTCACTCCGCGCGGATACGCACGGGGCCACACCTACCTCTCAATATATACGTTTATCTCTCGCCCTGTCCCCCGCGCTTCCGACCCACTTTTTCAACAACCCTCCGCATGAGACTGGTCCAGCTCCTCTCACGTCCCGCTCTCCCTGCGCATGAGGCTGGTCCAGCTCCCCTCCCGTCTCGCTCCCTCTCCGCATGAAGCTGGTCCAGCTCCTCTCCCGTCTCCCTCCCGCGCGCGCACGCCAGGGCCAGAGGTCGTTCATTACCCTACAAGAGAGGGGGATGGCCATATCACACGGGCCCTGAACACGGTCCGCAGGGCGGCGTGGGTCCTCGGGCCAGTGGAGGGCCCGGCTCGGGGGTCCCCCGCCACCCCTGCGCCGCCCCGCACGCCCGGCGGCCCCCGTCCGCTCGGATCACGCAGACCGCGCGCGCGCATTCGCATGTAAATGTCAGCCCGCTCGACGCCCTGCATGTTTCAGAGCTCTGCTCGCTCTGCTTGGCGCCGCCGCCCCGCCCCGTCCCGGCCCGCCGTGTCCACCGGCTGATCCGACGGACCTAACGCAGAGTGACACAGGTAGTTCGACAAGCACCGGGTCCTCGGCAAGGCCAGAAGGGCGATGCGCGGGCTTTTGGTCAAACCACCCCACAGCGGACGGGACGAGACGAGACGAGACGAGAGAGAGAGAGAGAGAGAGAGAGAGAGAGAGAGAGAGAGATTGCGATAAGCGAGAGTGTCTACAGGGAAAAAATGCAATCGATAGTCGCGCTGCCGGAGGCGGCCGGTATTCGAACCCCCGGTGGCGGCGCGGACGACGCCCTCTGAAAAGGGCCCTTATCTTTATTGTTTTTCCCTCATAAAAAAGAAGGCGACGGCGAAAACTGTTCGGAAGACAGCGAACCAGGCAGGCGTTTGTCCTGGAGCAGCAGCAGAGCTAGAGGGGCCATAGAACCACCAACCACCCCCGCCTCGCTCGCCGCACAACAGCGTCCCCAAAGCCCCTGGGCTACCTCCGGCCCCCCAGCGGCGCGGGCCGGGTACTACCAAAGCCCGCCTCCCCGGGAGCCACCCCCTGGCCCGCTGCCACACGTGAAGAGCGGCGCACCTTGTCATCGTAAAGAGTCATGAATTTTTCACCCCCGGCCTCCCACTCCTCCACTCTGCTTTCATAATTTCGGAAAGGCTGGAGTGGTTCCTGGCTGTCTATGGAAAGGACGACACATATTCGGCGCCATAAATATTCATACCCCCGAACGGCAATACGTTTATAATGCACTACGGACGGACAGATACCTGCTCCAGCCCCCCTGGGTTTTCTGTATTCACACGCAGACGCAGAACCGCCATCGAGTTTATTTCCTAACGTTTCCTTTTTCTTTCATTCATTTAATTTCCCTCGTTCGTGTGTCTCGATTGTCCTCTTCGTCGCGTCGCACTGCGCCCGTGCTGTCCGCCATCATTCGGCAGTGTGTGAGGACGCGCGTGTGTGCGAGTGTTAACAGCGTGTTTGAGCTGGACGTACCCGTCTGTTGGATGAGGGCGCTTTGGCCGGCTGGGAATGGGCCCAGCCCTACCGATGTCCAAAAAAAAGGCGGGTGAAGAAGAAAAACAATACAGCGCTCGTCATTTATAGCGAACTTCATCCCGTGTGTGCGTGCAGAGGGGGGAGGGGGATAACACGGCGCGGGTCCCCCTGAGGGGGACACGCGGAGGGTCCCCTGGGAGGCTTACGCGCGGGGCTTGTCTCTGGCCCGGCTGACATTTTGTGTCCTTTGGACGATAGGGCGACGCGAGACAATGGCCTTGCGGGCGTGAGCGCGCGAGGAGGGGGAGGG
>NW_026267212.1:225552-230789 GCF_000697945.3 Frankliniella occidentalis | reverse complement strand
GCGCGGCAAGACAAGTTCATTTCTCGCCGAAATGCGATCACGGAAGCGGCGGCGGCGGCCCGGGGCTGGGCCGGGCGGCGTTACCCCCTACCCTGCGCCGCGCGCGGACGCCCCGGAAAGGGGGGTTGACGAGAGGGGCCGCGGGGTAGCGACGAGTCTGCCTGCAGCGCGGGGTACTACCGACAGCTGGCGGCAGCTGCAGGCGACGCCTTGACAGCTGCGGCCAGCAAGAGAGCAGGCGACACCGAGCACTCCCCGGCGGTGAAACCCACTGACCTATTTGCGCCGCGTTACGGCGTGCAGCAGGCCACGTGGCGTTCACCGTGACCCGCGGGCAGCCAGCGGTCACGGCGACGCGAAAAGAACGAAATCGAACTGCTCAAATAATGGAAAAGCTCAGCCGGCGACAGGGTGCAGTACGTAGGAAAGAGTTAGAGAGAGTGCATCCTCGGCAGGCGTGCGGCAGTGACCATGGCGTGGGTCCGTGATGTCATCGTCCTAAGCACCCCCTCCCACTCAGGGGCATTATAATTAGCCCACGCCGAAGGTTGGTCCACCTCGACTCCCCATACTACGGCCAAACCCGACCCTGCGCGGCAACCATAAGCGGACGCGTTACAAAAACCAAACGGAGGCTTAAAAGAAGAACCATACGCGACCAAACTACGACAAAAATAACGCCGCAGAGCAGTGAGATAAACTCTATGCCACCAAAGCGGCCGCAGGAGTCGAACTCGAACCCGCGCCGTTCGTGTACGCGACCCGCATTCCCCAACAGGGGCAAAGCAAAGCACGTCAACTACAGAAGAGGGACTGCTGCGGGGGGGGGGGAGGAGAGGAGGGGCGGCGAAGGGGGCGCAGCAGAGTGGGCGTACGTACGTACAAAGCAGCGCACTTGCGCACGCGCCTAACCCCTTCACGTGGCGTGGCCGGGCGTGGCCGGCCCGGGTGCCAGCGCAGCAGCCGACATACAACTCATGATAACGTGCACCTGGTGCACTGCAGGCACGCGTGGGGCCGGGGCCGGGGGCAGTGACGCACACCCGTCGGGGCCTTTTAATCACCGCTTGATTCCGGTCCAGATGATGACAATGCCACACCAACCGGCGGCGGTGGCCGTCGGCGCGCCGGTGTTGGTCGGTGCGTGTCAAGGCCGCCCCGCCCCGCCCTGGCCCGCCCCGCCCAGGCCGTCAGCAGGCCCACTGGCCCGCGTCCAGAAAACTTCCGAGGCGCCGCCCCCGAGTCATTCATGCCGCGAAACAATACGCCGCCCCCCAGAGGAGGGAAAAGAAAGTGTGGTGCTTCCGGGGGAGCAGCAGCAGGGCCGCAAGTTCAGCCAATACACAGAGTTTATGCGAATAGGGCCCGGCGCGCAAGTGTCACGTTTGCAATATTATTCCCGCGCCCGCAAGTTTTGCAGTCAAGCAGCCAGTTCGCCGCGCGGTTTTAACACACGCACACAGGGCGCTTTTGTTGTGTTTGTTTTCCCACGCGCGCTTTCAAACTTTCGCGCCTGTTTTCCGCCGCAGTGCCCCATATCATAATGGCCGGCGGCAACGCACATCGCAAGCGCGCGGGAGATTTGAACGTCAGGACCGGCGACACGCGCGCGCCCCAACTCGCGGATCAACAACTTGCTGGCCGAGCCGTGCGGGGCGGGGCGGGGCGGGCTGGCCACCACGCCGACCGACAAAACTTTTGGTCTAAAAACCATGGGAGCGCCAACGTCACTCAGTGCAAGTCCAAGGCGAGAGAGAGAGAGAGAGAAAGGAGTAACAGGAAAAAGAGCGGGGAGCAGTAGGGAGCGCGAGAATATGGGGAGGGAGGGGCCAGGCCGGCCGGCTAGGCAGCCTGCGGACGGAGAGCCAAAGTGAAAGGTCGAGGAGGCACCGAAATAGATAATGCAACGCAACGCCGGCCGGCAGACCGTCTGTCCGTCCGTCCGTCTGCCAACGCCGTCCGCGCGTCCGCCGCCGGCCACACGCCACCCTGTCGTGAGGACAGGCAGGTGTGCGGGGAGAGAGAGAGGTGTGTGCCAATAATGGGGGTTGCATATTCCATAGCCAGGAGGCGACTGCGGCAATGAAAAATATAGGGGGTCAGCGAGGCGACGACGAGTCATGGCCTGTTCAGGAGCTTAAGGAGGAAGGGGGGTGAGGAGAGGCAAGGCGGGCAAGAACAAGGGAAGGGTGTCGGCGCCAATCAGCCCGGGGCGCGGTCACTCGTGCGGGCCGCGGCGCCGACAAGGTCACGGCCGTCAGCGTGCATAACGCGAAGCACACTACTACCCGCTGCTGTCTGCCGCGCGCGTCGCGTGCTGCCTGCCGGGCGGGACGCTAACGCGGGACAAGGCGCAGGCCAAAATGATGACGAATATAACCGCGATGATCTCCCCCTCCCCCTCCCCACACACACACATACACACACACACACACACACACACAGATTCACATCCCCCGGCTCTAAACCCGTCGGCCGCCTCCTATCGGGTCCAGAGCATCTCCTCTATACCCACCCGGCCGGCCAACGGAGAGAGGAGGAGGAAACTCGCACAAATAATAACGTGGTTATAAGAGGTCGGGGAATGAGAGAAAGAGCCGCACATGTGCTGCGAGACGGAGGCTGCTGCTGTCGCTGCCGCCGCCACCGGGGATCGAACCCGGCGCGACCCGCCCCGCCAGCCACAGCGACGCAGTAATTATTGGAATGGAGCGAGCGCCCCCCTCTGACGCCAAGCCAGAGCCGCACCCCGGCGAGCTTTGCTTTTGTAGCGCCGAGACGCGGCGGAAGGACCGGTGTTTGCTTCTTGACTTATCTCAAAGCACACATCGTGCGGCCCCCCCTAGCAAAAGAGAGAGAGAGAGAGATCGCAAGAGAGAGAAGGGGGGGGAGAGAGAGACGAAGAGGTAGTGCGAGGAGCAAAGGGAGAGAGAGAGAGAAAAAAAGAGATCCTTGAGATAAAATGCAACTTCTGCGGCAATCTGACACACCGATCCCCGAGTACACAGTCACTTCTCTACACACACGTGCACACACGGACAATTCATGGACTCGGCTGTGTCCGTCTCTTGCCTTCTATAAAGCATTTTCCCGCTATCGACTCAATCGAAGCACAAACTTAAGTCTCGATATAGACCCTTTCCTTGTGATTAGATATTGGATCCAGCAATCTTGTGTACTGGCCAAGCCAAGTATGTATATTACCCGCGGTCTGAGGAGAGGGTACTATGCATTTTAGATGGGGTTGCAGTAGCGCAAGCTGCCACGCCTCTCTCTCCTCCTCTCTCTCACACACAGACAAGTTGTTGCTCTGGTGAGTTGTGTGGGTCGATGGTACATTCCCAAAGTACCCACTACGCTTGGCGGCCAAGGGCTTGGTCGGTACAGCACCGTGCCGGTACATGTACGCCAAAAAAGCACACACACAGACACGAAAAAACGCAGTACATACTGACTGACTGTACGGACTGAAACGTTAGCTGAGCGGGCTCATTGGCACTGCGGTACCTCCCACCTCCTCCCCCAACCCCCTCCCTCTGCCCTGCCACATAAAAAAATAAACGGAACAATGTTCGAACGAACCAACGTCACTAGAGTGGAGAGAGAGGAAAAGGAGAAGGGGACGGGTGAGGGTCCCTCTTGGTGCGTTGAGTGAGCGGTCGAGAAGAGAGACAGGCAAGGACGGAAAGGGATAGACTCTAGGATGAAGGGGGAAGGGAGGCTTGTGGGGAGGAGCGCAAGAGAGTTTTGGGTAATCGAGAAAGCATTATCCTGGGAAGCAAGGCAGCCAACCAAGCGACCCTGCACCGCAAAAAAGGGCGCGCGGCGCGCTGCCATCGCTGGCTTCTGCGCGCGCTCGCAAGATTGCTCATATTAAACAAGCAGATGACCGATATTATGGAAAACGGGGCATGTGTCACCCGGTCGTGGCGTGGGGCGGGACGCGGCTGTCCCGGAGGCCTCTGCGTGCAACCGCCGCTCACCATTCAGTCCGCCCTGCTGTACCCGCCACCCCCTTCCTCCCTTCACTCGCTCGCCGGGCTCTCTCCGCCGCCGCAACAAAAAAGACGGTTCGCCAGCTGTGCCCTGTCGCACCGCGTCACAAGCGCGTCACGCCGCGAGCCACCCTGCCAAAACACCCCAACGTCCGCGGCGAGGCAGGCAGGCAGTCGATCCGGCGCGTAGTACATAGCCCACCAAGGACGCGTTTCAAAACACTTCACTCTGTGCGTCGAAACCAATTACGGCGAAGCGGAATAACACTGATAACACTCCCGTGGTTACTTTTCCTGCGACCATTTTGCGATTACTATTTCGTCTCTATTTCGAGCGCGCTTCGCAGGACGCGGAGGCGGCGGCGCGGAGAAATTAATGGCGCAGAAATGACGGCGCCTAATTTAAAACCAATTAAGTATTAACGAGCCGTTATCGGAAGCCCCCACCTCCCCTTTCCCTTAACCCGCCGGCCACACGTAACTAACGCCGCGCGGTGGCACCCGGAAGAATTACGTAGATGTGTGCTCACCGCATAAGTCGACAGGTCAATCCGAATACTTGTAGATCTAGCGTATAAGCATCCATGAAATGCCATAATGTGTGTTTTTGCGTCTGCAGTGCAAGGAGAAAACGGCTATTACTGGGCCAAAATAGACTGCAGATTATGCTCTGCCTCAGTCCTAGATCATCCATTGTCTTCACAAATACTATGAAAAATTGAAAGGACAGTATTAACGTTCTTCTTTGGGGGCCTTAGAATTGGCAAGTCTATTGAATAAAATAAAACAAAGAGCCACCTATGCCAAGAATATGCAAAATTATGCACGATATTGGTGCATTGTGTGCATAAAGCATGGGCTGTCGTCGCAATTTAACAACTTATTTTGTAATCACAACAGATGCTGTAAATTTGCGAGGGTATTTTTCACAGTAAACTTAGTAAACTTTTAAATAAATTAAGTTGTAACGACGGCTCTGTTCAACTGCAATCCGGGGGAGCCATCCAAAACAAAAACTCCGGGTCAGACAATATATTTTTTTCCAGTGGATTCCTGCAGATCGGCATGCAGCGGGGTATGCGCCAACCAAAACTTTTTCTTCCACTACCTCTGCCCCTCCCCACTTCGCTGCGCTACAGTAGTACTTACAAGGCCGGGTAGGTAGGTAGCAACGGCGGCTGCAATTACCCGACAATAGCCAAAGCGCGCAGGGAGCGGGGGACCCCCTGCCCGCGGGGTGGT
>NW_026267212.1:218452-220886 GCF_000697945.3 Frankliniella occidentalis | reverse complement strand
TTCTCTCTCTCTCTCTCTCTCTCTGCCCTCTTTCTCCCTCCTATCTCTCTCCCCGCCCAACAGACAGAGACAGACGGAGTGCCGGGGCTGTGCTCCAGGGGATGCGCAATCCCCTCAGTAAATAACCCTCGGGCAACGCCGGGGCCGCCATGCGAGAGCGAGCGAGCGAGCGAGAGAGAGAGAGAGAGAGAGAGAGAGAGAGAGAGAGAGAGAGAGAGAGAGAGAGAATGGACGGGGCTGGGCGGTGGACCAGTGGCGTTTGTGTACTGACACCTCCCCGCCGCGCCCTCCACGCCCCGCCACGCACACAATGTCGCGCGCCAAATGCCGCCACGCCGCCGGACATGCACGCAGCGATTCAAATAAAACTTAGGAGGACATGAATGACAAGGCCTGGCGGCTTTGCCCGGCCCCTGTTCTGCCCCCCACCCCCCTCCCTCCCAATCAGCCCCACTGGCCGGGCGGCAGCAGCAGCAGCATGCCCACCACGCTCAGTGAGAATAATGGCAAAATCCAAGCCGCAATGCGGGGCCAACAACGCCGCCACAACCTCCACGTTGTGAAGCAGCAGCCGGGCGGAGCGGGGCGGGGCTCCCCGAACGAACGGTCGCAGCCCATTTCTGTTGAACGGCCCCTGCTATTGCATTGTTTTGAGAGGCGCTGCTGGCTCTGCTGGCTGCTCTGCGGGCAGACTGAGCCGTGGTGCGGCGTGGCGTGGTGGGGTAGGGCGGGGCGGGGCGCGCAGACGTGAGGGGCATACGCAAGCTCAGCCCGCCACGACTAGGCCTCGGGGCTGCGCGGGCGGGGCGGGCCGCGTGCTGCTAGAGCAAGGCGGTCGGTGTCGGGGAAAAGACGCCTTTCAAAGAAAACAATCAGATTTTCACACGACGCGTTTCATCCGGCAGCGCGGGAGCGGAGCAAGGGGTGGGTCGTCCTCCTCACCCCCCAGGCAATCAGCGGCAGCGCGACAGAAGCGCGCGCCTGTGATCGGCCCTTGATTTGAGGGGGAGGGGGAAACGCACCGCGCTGAGCGCTGCCTCTAACGCGCGAACAAACACACGGGCAAACAGACCGACACAAACACGAACAAACAAACAAGAACAAAACTGCGAGGAACTGCGCGAGCGGCAGAGCAAGGGGAGAGCGAGATCGCCCCTGTGCTGCTGCCCCCCTGTTCAACCGAAGGCAACTTGGAGGCCCATGGGGGGGCCACAACTGCAGAGGAGGTACGGGTAGAAGGGGGAAAAGGGGGAGTAGAGAGAGAGAGAGAGAGAGAGAGAGAGAGAGAGAGAGAGAGAGAGAGAGAGAGAGGCAGGCCTATGCAGATGCGGCCCGTCGGGACCGCCGCTGCTGCTGCTGGTGGGGGCGCTAAGTGAAATACAGGGATTCCGTGTCGGTGGGGCTAATTCGCGCTGAGTTACGGCCGGGCCAGGAGAGAGGCGCATGGAGGCGACGCTCCGCAACGCCCCGCCCCAACCTGCCCCCGCCAGGCCACCCGATATACCGCGCCGTTCCGCCGGATGACATCGATACCGATGGCAGCCAGACTCCCCGACGCATCTGACCAGCGCCGCTACCCCGGTTGGTTGTGGCTGCTGCTCGGCTGGAGGAAATTGCGCTTACGCTGTTCCACACCAGGCTCCGCGTAGAGGCGCAATGTACCGAATCGATTTCGGTCCAGTCACGAACTTCTTGCTCATAATTTCTGATTAGCAAAACGGTCGATAAAATAACGAAATAACTCTAAGGTTCACTAAAGTTCTCTCAAGTCTACGATATCTCCTTGGCAACCAATTAACTGCAACAGGACTAGGGAGCGTGCACTAAGGACAGGTATCAGGTAACTAGCTTAGATGTGTCTTATTTGAGCACATCTTTATCAGATACAAATTTTGTCTGTACGAAGATAGGAATTGTACCTAGGCTAGGTAAAAGTGCTTTATTTTGTATGAAAAGTAGATAAAAATTATGTGGTTTAGATGTGCACAAAAGACACACCTAGCATACGTACAAAATTCGTTCGCCATAAAGAGTGTGGATGAAAAACGTTCAACAGAGGAGTTGAACCAGTTGAACAGTTTACAGGGTTGAAAGAGTTGAACAATTGATTTGAGAAGTTCCTCACAGTGTGTTCACATGGCGCCGCGACGGCTGCTGCTCCGCGGCTTGCATGGCCACAGGATGCGGGGCCGTTAGCCGCCGTTAGCGCTTCCGTGTTTCATTTGACTAATCGGAGCCAACTGGGACGCCTCAGCCATTCTCTGGACTTCTGACTTCTACTTCACTACAGTGTAACACCAGGCTTGTCCAACTGCAGCGAGTGTATTGCTTGAATTCCATCCTCTTTCTCTCTCGCGCTTTTCTATGCCACCTTCATTTCTCACTCCGCATCCTCCCCTGTCCTCTCTGCCTTTCCCTTTTCTTATCCCCCCCC
>NW_026267212.1:217166-218052 GCF_000697945.3 Frankliniella occidentalis | reverse complement strand
GTAGGACGCGTGGATGTCAGGGGGGCTGGGCCGGGGGGCGTCACTAAATCGGATGAGCGGCGCCACTCCACGCCACTCCACCTGGTGAAGGAGCTGGGGGATTGGGAGGGGCGGGAGAGAGGCAGGCTGGCGTGGCTTAAGCCTCTGAATATTCAGGCCCTGGCATTGATCGGGACGGGGAATATTTCGCAGTCTAGTGGACTTTTGGGAATGGCTCCTCCGAGCTGCGCGAACAGGAAGCAAGAGGGAAAGGGAGGGGAGATTTTATTTCACAACTAAACTGCACAAACAATTATGGGGCAAAATCCATAAATTATCGCTGACGCTGACCCTTTTTGAAGTTGAAATGAAGCTCAGTCCAAGTCGCTGAGGGGTCAGGCGATGTCTCCGTTAAAGTAGAAATCATATGTAAGAGCAGAGCCGAAGTTCAAAAGCTTCATTGAAACAGAATATGATTAGACATTAGACATGATGCTCCGACGCTCATGGGTAATGTTTTCGTCCCGGTCATTGAAAGTCCCTTCTCAAAGACCTTTCGACTTAAATCCTTGACGTTGGGACCAACGCTAAAGTTTTGACGCTCTACTCTTAATTTAAAGTAAAGGGCCCGCAGACACCCGTGGGACACTCAACAGAGGGAAGGAGGTGGAGATGTGAGGCTCACAGCGCTTCAAGACTAAAGCGGTGATGTGAGAAGGGGAGAACGTAGTCAAAGTGCGAGCGAGTGCGCGCGTACAAGATGTGGGCGCATGTGCCAAGGAAGAAGAAGAAGAACGAAGGTGTCGTGCGAGCGTCGCGGTCGCGCCGGAGCAGGTGGCCGGCGTGATCAAGGAGGAAGAGCTCCAACCCCTTCCTTCCCACGAGGTGAAGGCGGGGGGGAGAAGGG
>NW_026267212.1:211296-212716 GCF_000697945.3 Frankliniella occidentalis | reverse complement strand
GCGCTCTGATTGGCCGCCGCGGGAGGCACTACCCCGCGCGCGCCCGTCCAGCATCCCCCGCCTGGAGCCGAGGCGGCGCGGTGGCGCGCGCCCGCAGCGCCCCCCAACGAGCGCGCGCCCAAGGCCCGCCCGCGGCGCTACCCCGTGCGGCCCGGCTACCCCCCGCAGCGTGGCGCCGCGACGGAGCCCACCACGCCGGCGCCACCCCACAACACGCACAAACACACACACACACACACACACACACAGTTTCTCCACGCTGCTTTTCGATAGAAGCGCGAGCGAAAAAAGAAAAATAAATCCTGCAACATTTTTGGCAGAACATTCGGCAGCTCAGCGCTGAATAACGATGCTATCGACAGGCGGAGCGATGATGGATGGCTCGAGTTAAGGTGACAGAGAGAGAGAGAGAGAGCGAGACTTCTCCGGCCAAGAGAGAGCGCGGGGGAGAGAGAGCCCTCTCGCAATCAGAGGGCAGGGGAGGGCCGATTCGCCAACGCACGCCGGGACGCGTTCCAGACACCAACCCAACATTGTAGTCATGAAATAAAAAGAAGAAAATTTAAAGAAAAAAGAATAAAACACATCGCTTTACAGTCACAGTTTGTCTTTGGTAAAAATAATTTTGACAAAAGCAGATCCAAAAGACTTATCTATCATGTGGAACATAAATAGTACAGGCGCAGCCAGGGGGGAGAGGCGAAGGGGCAATCAGGGCACATTCCAAAACCTCTACAATAAAGTTGGTTTATGAGATGAAAAATTTACAAAACAGGAGTTTCGCTCTCGATAATTGCAAATTTTGAATAAATTCCCTAAATTCCCCTGGGAGGGGAGCACAGACGACAATGTCCCCCCCCCCCCAAAAAAAAACAACTCTCGCTCTCTCTGGATCCGCAACTGTCATTATATTGTAAAATGTTAACCCTAAAGGTAACAATAAAGAGTAATTTAAAGTCACTTCACATGAAAAACAAAGGTGTTAATATCCTACCTTTTTTGGTGTGCTAAGATGTATATTTTCATTTATGTTTTTTCAAAATATTATCGGTATGAACAACATTTTAGGATTTATGATATCGCATTCTTCGCAAAATTTCGCGTCAAACGATGGGGTTCTGATCGTCCTGATGAACTGTCAGCAAGTCAAAAACGAGTAAAAAAGTACAAAACAATGCAATTATTGTATGCCATCTTCAACAGGACCCCATCTAGGCTCGTTTGAAATTTTATGTAGATTTCGAAAAATAGCCCTTAGAATCCTACTAACCCTTTTTTATTCCAGGAAGGTATAATATTCCGGAAAAACACAAACTGCAATGGAGCTTTATACCGGTAGTGCTTCAGAGGTCTATATACTAACCTTTATTTTACCAGTGTTCACGTGCACTGTTAAAAATTTCTCTCTTAAATTTAATAA
>NW_026267212.1:209616-211246 GCF_000697945.3 Frankliniella occidentalis | reverse complement strand
CGCTCCCTCGCCGCCGCTCAGCAGATTCCTCCGCGTAATTCGCATTAATTATTTACATTCGCAATTGTTTCAAATCCCCTGCCGCCGCCGCCGCCCCCGCGCGACTGCTGCTGCTGACCCCTCTTCCTGGTAAGAGTTTTGGAATGCTTTGGAAATGAGCCGAGAGCGTGGGCCTTATTGCGAGGGGGTCTTATTTTTGCACAGAGATGCGCATCCTACACACACACACACACACACACACACACACACACACAGACACACACGGGAGGTACTACCCTGCGAAAATGGCAGAGGGCAAAACGACGGCGCGCAGCGACACATTAGTTGCAGACGCCATAAAAGTGCAACAGACGGCGCTGTAGTTTCAGCCGCGGCAGATGGGGCAGCACGGTGGCCTAGGCGGCAGCGTGCCCGTGCCCCGCTCATAACGCCCCCTCACCCCCTCACCCCTCACCGCAAACACCCTCAACCCCCTCTATCCTCTCTCACCTGGCGGCTGGAGAGCACCGTGTCCTCCGCCCTCCAAGCAATCCGCACCACTTGTCTTCATTGCAGCACGCAGTGCATCTATATCCTCATCTTGTCCTGTGCCCCCCTCTCTTCCCTTCCCTCTATTTCTCCTCCTTCCACTCTTTCCGCCTCCTCCGCTTTCGACCCTGGCACCAGCCTCCCTCTCACCCGGCGCTCCCTGCTTCCCTCATTTCTTCCACTCGAACTCACTTCAAGGGGAGGGGAAGGAAAAAATCCCGGCCCGTCTCGCGCTGGGCCATATCTCAGCCAAGTAAAACTTGCAGAGTTGCGCTGGGCGGCCTAGGGGCGGGGCGGCTAGGGCCAGACGGAGAGCCGTGGAGAGCCCAGCCAGCCAGGTTAGGAGAGCCACGTCCCTCCTGGCAGGAGAGAACGGGGAATAAGAGAAGTCGACCAGACGAGCCAGAGAGAAAGAGCGCGCAAAGAGCGAAAAACAAAATCCGATAGAGGTGAGCGGGGGAGACCGACGAGAGGACAAAAGTGGTGGCAGGGGGTGGTGGGGAGGGGGACAAGAAAACGAGACACCGCACCTCGACGATCGTCGTCCGAGATTAACCCATTTTTCTCCTTGGCATTAACTGAGCGCAGGTCCCTGGTCGGAACGGAGGGCCCCCGGCCTCGTGGCGGGAGGAAAGGGGCGGGCTCCGGTGAGAGGAGGGGGAGCGCCGCCGCCGCCACCAAAGCGTCTCTTGGCCGGACGCCGGCGCGATCAGCTCCAGGAACGAGCGCAGGGCCCGAGAAGCGGCGCTGGACATAACCTACTTAACATTGATTTGTACCGCTCGTCAGCTCGTCTCGCCTGCTCCAGCCCCTCCGGCAGCTTCCCCCGGCAGACGCCTCAGCTGGGAGAGTCCAGCGGGGAGCGAGGGAATCGCCAACAGCAGGAAATCGGGCAATTCCCTTTGGCACGCGCGCTCGGGGAGGGCCTGCTGTTTATACTCAACAGTTTCTGCTGCTGCTGCTTCCCATCCGGCCCGTCCAAACGAAAATCGCGACGTTTTGGCGCTCGTTATGGAGGGGTGCGAGGGGAGGGGGAAGAGGTGGTGGAAAGGGGGAAGGCGGTGGCGGGGTCATGTAGTTTGTCGGGGGGGATGGAAAGGGG
>NW_026267212.1:199472-205522 GCF_000697945.3 Frankliniella occidentalis | reverse complement strand
ACTGGAAGCATTAACACAAACATTGTTTGTAAATTTAATAACATAAGTGTTATGAAAATTAATAACATATTTGTTATGAAAATTCATTACATAAGTTGTGAAAATTCATAACACAAGTTGTGAAATGTCAACTCGTTTAAAAGACAAAAATTTTAATTTTCACTTCATATGCCTTTCTCCCTCTCACCTCCCTTTCTCATCTGTGTTCTCATACCTCTTTAGTAAGCGCATGTTACCCGAACTTTGCCGGGAGTCGAACCCCCGACCTGTGGGTTGGGAACCCGCAGGCGTAACCATTCGCCTACGAGGCGCCCGTGGGAGAGGGAGCGACGGCAGCCGGTGTGGTTCGTTGGCTGCTCCCGGGGTCTTACCCGTCCTCCACCTATAGTTAACCACATTTTCCGCTCTGTTCCCGCGTTTCACTTTCCCGAGTTTACTCAAGAACTATAGCATCAATGTAAAATCAAAACATGTGTGATTGACTAGTTTTTTGAACATTTAACAGTCATGGAAACTCACAATCGTCTTTGAAAAGTCATAACATGTTATAAAAATTCATAACATGTCATAAAAAATCATAACATCTTGTAAAAATTCATAACATGTTAGGGAAAAGTCACAAAGATTCTTAAATTTCACAACTTCCATGAATTATCATAACAGGGTTGTTACTTTTTACAACACGGTTATGACATCACGAATGTTATTAAAATTAATATCAAAACTGTTATGAATTTTAATAACTTTTTTAACAGTGTGGCAATTTGCTTCAAATCTGGACTGTTACGGTATGTGCAAGTACGCGTGTGTGAGAGCGGCGCTCGTGCAAGGGGTGGACACGCCATAGAGTGTGCTCCCCGGCCCCCGGCGGGACTCATGAAATAAATGCAGCCGCATTACTCACCCCGCACACGCACTCACAAACACGCACACAAGCGCGTGCACGTGCACAAACGCACGCGCCAACATTGTGCTACTGTCATCATGAAGAGAGAGGGGGCGAGAGGGTGAGAGAGAGAGAGAGCGCGAGATAGAGCGAGCAAGAGAGATGCGCTATGGGGATGTCGCGGCCCGCGGTGGCCCTTTGGCCGCCCGCCTCATTATTGGCGCCGATTTCCGTAATTTATGGCGGGCCGGCGAAGCATCGGCAGCGCTGCTGCTCGGCGCGCCGACAGATGCAAGTAACTGCCATTTAATAATTCCCTTGCTCCGCCCTTCTCCCACCCCTCCCCCTTCCTTCCTCCCCTTCCTCCCGCCCCATTCGTTTTATTTCCAGCCGGCGCTGAAAATAAAAGATTGTCGCGACGTGGTGGTAGTACGTAGAATGCGCGGCGAGTTTTTGTAACGGTAGACGACAAAAAAACGCATTTTTTAAAAAATGGGGGGGGGATAATCAGTAATGGAAAAAGAAATCAACGGCGACCACTATCTAAGTCCGAGTCGCCAGAGTCAGCCCTTATACTACGGTCTGCGGGCCTCCGGCTGCCATCATGCAGACAGGAAAAGCATACGTCAATTCCAGTGTGGCGCGACCTTGGCACGACTTCTCCAGCGCGAGGAGTTTGTAGTGCCATCAAAAGGGCGTAAAAGAGCGCGAGTACTCCGGCGCTCGGGTAGGGAAGGGGGAGGCGGATGGGGCAGTAGCTCGCGAACCAATAAGCAGGCAGGCAGCCGTGTAGACAAATCACCGTGGATAGCATCCAGCACCATCCACCACTGTCTGAGAGAAACTCTTATCCTCGTTCTATTCTCTTAACGCCATGACGCCTTCTCTTGCCGCCGCCGGGGGGTCGGCCCCTCCCACTCATGCAACTTCACCTATCTCTCTCCTTCTTGCTACCATCCCCCATCTCTCTCTCTCTCTCTCTCTCTCTCTCTCTCTCTCTCTCTCTCTCTCTCTCTCTCTTTGCATGCAGCACGAATTCCTTTCATGGCTCACAGCGCCCTTCCGCACCCCTCCCTGCCATCAGTCTGACAGCACCGAGCTCCGCCGCGCCACGCCGCAGCAAAAAAACGAGGGAGAGAGAGAAGACCATTTTGGCATTGATTGTTGGCTTTGTTGTTGTTGGCCGCAACTCTTTGGGGCTATGCCATGCCCAGCAGCACGATGTGCATGGGCCGCATGGCGAATGGTCTCTCAGACTGCTTGTCGCATCCCCAGCTAGTGTGCACAGCACACTTACAAAACGGAACAAGAAACCTTTTTTACGAGCTTTTTATTTTACAAATTACACCAAAAAAGGTTTATATGCGTTCTGAAAAGTGTCGATTGAATATGTATGAAGTACTTTCCTTAGAGATTTTTTTTCTTGAGCTACTTAACTGCAACTAAGGTAGGGTCAGGGTCATATCGCGAAATTCATTTGTATCCTCATATTATTGCTGCCTCTTCTCGAAGTAAGATTTCCCTAGCATGTGGCTGCCGGTAAGAAGTCTTTCGCAGTGCACAAAGCACAGCCCTCAGCCCAGCCCCAGCCTGTCCCCTTTCCCCGGGGGGCCCCGGGGGACGGACAGGAAGGGAGGTGCGCCCAGCCAATACAGCTATTTACGTCGCCATCCGATCGGAACGCACGTACTACAGTGTCTGCCGAGAGAGAGAGAGAGAGAGAGAGAGAGAGAGAGAGAGAGAGAGAGCGAGCCAGGGTGGCAGGACAGGCTGCAGCAGTAATAAAATCGGCGGCAGCGGTCGGTGTTCGAACCGCCATCAGTCAATAACATTATTTGTGGGACGATGGGCGGCTCTGCGAGGCTACGTCCGGCGCGGCCCCCGCCACGCCACGCCGCGGGCCAGCGTACGCATACAACCACAAAACAGAATGAGATGAGAGAGGCGAGGCCCGTTTTACACATTCCACAAGCATTCCGACGCCACCGCCGCCACCGCGCTCACCAGCCCCTGCCCGGCCCGCCCCCTGCTCCTGATGTTTTATACACGGAAATGCAAAACGCCTTCTATGAGAAGATCAACCGGGAAAAAAGGAAAGAGGGACTGCAGTGATATTAAGCTCGGTACCGGATACATGAATTCGAATTGTCATGGCATGCCCCTCCTCCTCCCGACTCAAATAAGGGTATAAAATGGCCAAGTTTCAAAAGATTTCAGGATACAAACCAGTAAAATACTGGAAATGCGCACACGAAAGAACTGTTGGCAAACGCAGACTTAAACTCCCCATAATATTGTTCAAGAATAATGGTGCGGCCAACTATAAAGCATGAAAACCTGCAGACATTGTGTCGTATAAAAATAAAGTACACACACAACAGATAGATGTGTGGCCCGGCTGGCCGTCTGAGTCCCCGTCGATTCCTAATTGCGCCGCGTGTTCTCGCCGACATTACTTACAGTGATGCACGGCGCACGTCTCGTTAGAGCGCCGCGCCGCGCTCAGGCGCGAACAGCCGCAGACACGGCATGAGGCGAAAGGCACCATCTTTTCATTTTTTTTTTTATTTTTTCGGGACAAACGCGGCGAGGGTTCCCATTTTTCGTGTTATCATTATTATCAGTATGATTCATGGTTAGATATACAATAAAGTACAAAAGGAAGAAAAAGAGATTGGGACGGAGAGGGAGGGATGGAGAGAGATGGGAGGTGTAGAGAATAGGTGGCGTGGGTTTTGCTTTGCCCTCTCGGTGGGATTAATGAACAAGTTCTGAGTGTGACGCGGGGCGATCTCTCACTCCAGCAGCAAACCCCCCCCCCCCCCCCCCCCCCCCCCCCCCCCCCCCCCCTCTCCTCACTTACACCACCAGCACGGCCCGTGGCCATTACACCTGCCACTGCAGCAAAGCAGTGAACTCAACGAAAAATTATCAAGGGCTATATCGCTACAGCTTTTTAGTTGCACTGGAAAAAGAAACGTGCAACTTAGAGATGAGCGAAAATATTACCTCTATTCGCATTCGATCTATTTCGAACGAACAGCAAAAGCAAACTGTTCGTGATCGCTTGAACTTATGGAACACGAGGTGTTGTTACCGTAGAGGGATGGGGGTCCGGCTAGGCTGGAAGCCAGCGGGGCCAACAGTGTTCGGAGACGAAATGTTCACAAACTGCTCGAACATATGTTCACATGCAAACAATTTCAGCTATTGTTGAGAGGCGTGGGACTGAATTGTCAATAATTTGTTGATCGTTGGCGCTTTGATTCTGCACACAACGGCGCTTACTTAAGTTCGCATCACAAAATGAATTTTAAATGAAAAATTCAAAAATCTCCATATTTTGGCATACAGTTGCACCCTTTTTCCCAGTGTAGTTGCTAATGACTTTCCTCCCATATTGCTTGATGCATTTCCTTTTGCTGTTCTCTGACCAACGGTACGGTCGAGCAAAGTTGAGAAGGGATGGGTTGAAGTAGGTGAGGTAAGCCCGCCCTCTCTCCCCCGCACTCCCTCATCTCCCTCTCCCCCCGTCTGTCACTCCAGACGAGGGCGGCCTCAGGATAAAGCGACGTCCTCGAGGGGGCAAAAAAGAGAGGACGTTAAAAGACTGCACTATAGCAGTTCGATCCACGCCAAGAGTCTCGCTAAGCGAGGCCAAGGCAAGCCCGAACAAAAAGAAATAGATAACGGCACGAAAATGAGAAAGAAATTGACGCAAGAAAACAAAATTATTCCATCGTCAAGAACCGAAAAACCAGGAGGCAGTATTTTCATCCGCGCCAACAGTTTACTCTTGGCTTGCTCTTTTTATTTTCCGCTTTGTTTTCGACACCCATCGGAAATGCGCACGATTGCATCACTGAGCCTCTCTCGCTCTATCCCAGGGGCATAGCGGAAGAACGAAAAAGAGAAAACGGAAACAGACAAGAGAAGGGGTGAATACTCCCCTCTAGTCGTTGCGCTTCACAAAAAAAAAGAAGGAAAAACAGAATAAAAAGAGACTTGCCTGTGATTGGCCATCATGTTGCAATTCCTGTCTCGTCTAGCCGGCCGGGCCGCCGCCGCCGGGCTCTGCAGGGAACCCCCCTCCCTTCCTATTCACACTACAGAAGCTTTTGTCATCACAAAAGAGGGGGCGTTACGCAAGCGACGACACTGCTACAACAAGCTTTCTGAAAATAAACGTGCAAAGTAGATATTCGAATCAGCAGCTCCACTGCATATGAATGGAAGCCCAAACAGACAAGCACGAGGTCTCGCCGCGTCGCACGGTAAACAGGGCGCGGCTCCAAGAACGACAAAAACACGGGTCTTCTCCAGCCGGCCGCGCAGGGCAGCAACGGTGCGAGAGGCGAGGCAGCGAGGCAGCGCGCCTGGCAGGTAGGCAGCGCGGCGGGGCGCGGGCGCGGCGGCGCAGCGGGCTGCCTAACCCGCCGCCCTCGGGCGCACCGCCACGCACCGCCACGCCCCCGGCCCAGCGCCCAGCGGGGGGAAGGTCGCGGCCGCGGGACTTTGGGCCCCCACGACCAAACAACGCGCGCCGGACTACACTACACGCACCCTTTGCAAGAGAAACAAGCAACGAAGGAGCAGAAATTCCAGGCAAAATGATTTTTTGGGAGTACAAAAAATAAGTTACAACACATATTGTCAACTTCGACATATTTGGCCAAAGCACTAAATTGATCTTTGTTTTTAAGAAAAGTCTCATAAGGAGACACAGCTGGATCCGTGCGTCGAACACCCCCTTCACAGGGAGACGACACTGAAAAGAATACATATTCTGGACTGAAAGTCATGCATTGTCACGATGGTGGTTTGTGTCCAAATCTGCAGCTGTGATGGGTTAAAATGGCCGAGCATGTGTTGGTACAGGTAAATTCTTTCTGGTGAAACCATATTTTAGCAAGTTCAAAACGCGTCGCAAAACCAAACACATTTTTTGGTGCTGTTCGCCAAAACTTGACACCACTGCCTCCACTGGAAACTCTGTCCTCCCAAAAGTTCGGAGGCCCTTTAAACTTACTAGTAGTGACTTCTACAACCCCGCAGAGAATATGAGCCGGAGAGGGGGATTTACACTTGGATAATGTTCTTTATTGAAAGGGGCCGCCCGGGCGGGTGGGGAGACGAGGCATTGGAGCGTCGGGTCCACCCCACC
>NW_026267212.1:196498-197487 GCF_000697945.3 Frankliniella occidentalis | reverse complement strand
TACTCAAACTCTAAACGGGGCACAACAGTCGGACGGGACGATTTCTCACCCCGTTAAAGTCTGCAGGGCTGCCCGCGGGCTGCCTGCCTGGCTCGACTCGCCCCGCCGCCGCCGCCGAGCCTGCTGGACGTCCCCCTCGAGGAGACATGCCCTTGCGGGCGGGCGGGCGGGCGAGCGGGGCGGACGCCAGACGGGCGTAGCGTGCAAAGTAAACTGGGAGATTTACTGTTGTGGACACGGGTCTTAGCATCTTCACGGCCCATCGGGGAGAGGAGAGCCAGGACCCGGCACAGCAGGACCTCCCCCCTCTTTCTCCACGAAAACCGGCGGAGTAAAGGTTGGGGCCGATTTTTTTTCGTCGGAGCAGGAGCTCGAGTGTTTCCGCACCGCACTAGGGGGGTACAATAGCAGGAAACAAAATAGCAGACCCGGAGCTCCGCGTCTTCCGAACCGGAACCAGAGACGCACCCGCGCCCACGACAGCCACGCAGCAGCGGTGGGGGCAACCCGGAGAAGGGCGGGCATCCTTGAGACGGAGGGGGAGGCACCCGCGAGTCGGTCTAGGGAGAGTGAGGGTCTTGGCGAGCCACAGTAGTGAAAAGGCGGGGCATAGGCGAAGAGTCCGGCGAGAGGCAACCTGGCGCCGAGGGAACGGGGGACGACGACAGCCTGAATAGAGGGGGCCGCCTGACGAACATTCCGGATGAATAACGTTGATGAGTCTGGCTGGCCTCGCCCCGCTCTACTTTTCCTCATTTATGAAGCAGCAGTAGCGGCGCTGCATAATGGAACAGCCCGCCGCAGCGGACCGCGCCGGCCAGCAGCGGGCCAGCCGCCCCGCGGGCTCTGCCACCCGCCCGAGGAGCGTCCTGGAGCGGGGCGGGACGCGACGTCTCACTCGACGCGGTGCACCAGCAGCAGCAGCAGGGCAGTCGGACACGCCCGCCCACCCCGCCCCGCCCCGGCGCACAGCTGGCTGCGGGGCCGCA
>NW_026267212.1:194459-195432 GCF_000697945.3 Frankliniella occidentalis | reverse complement strand
AATGTCTTTAACAAATTATTAATAATAATATCTATTTGTTCATTCATATATGAGTCCTATAGGACTCAGCCCACTAAACACGATTGGGGCGAGCCTTTAGTTGATGCGATGACACACCACAAACTACAGCACGTAATTCAGAGATCGCTTTCGCTGCGCTGTTTCTACTGTGGCACGAGAGCAAAAGAGTTCCACATGTTTAGCAGATAAAACCGTCCATGGCTGCGGAGCGGGGCAGGGTGCCGGCGTGGCGCGGACTCGTGGCGTGGCGGGGCGGGGCAGTGTGGCGGGGCGGGGTCGGCACCTGCTGGGAAATCACGCCAACCCGCGCGCACAACTTGCAAAATTCAGGGTGCATGCGAACTACGCAGCCCACTGTGTACGGAGTGCGACAGAGAGAGAGAAGGAGAGAGGAGGCTGGGAACGGGGAGAGGTAGGGGACACGGGGGCGGAGTTCTGGCGGCGTCCTCACGGAGAAGGGAAACCGCCTCCTCCCCCCCCCTACACACAATCGGCTCCGGGACCCCAGCCAAAAGGGCAAACTGGAGGCGGCGGGCGGGTGGAGCCGAGGGAAGCCCACGAGACGGCCCCGCCGCCCCGCCCCGCTCCAACCGGAGATAAGGCACGCCACACCGCGCCGCTAAACGGCCCGCAGGGTGCAAAAGGAAACAGAAAAATTAATCATAAAAAAAAAGCCGCCGCCAAAATCAATTAATAGCGACCAGCATGCTGGTGCTGCTGCTAAAAGAGGTGTATAGTATCGCGTCGCACAGCTCGCGGTGCCTCACCAAACACCCCCACCGCCGCCCCCTTCAAAATATTGCAAATAGCTCTCTCTACCGCCTGGATAGGGAAGCAGAGGTATAGGATATGAAGGGAACAACGTGGGAACAGAGAGGAAGCAATGGGATGAAGTGTGTAGTGAGCCCAGCACGTGCGTGAACGGCGGTGGCTGGGGCGGGGGGTGGTGACG
>NW_026267212.1:192366-194315 GCF_000697945.3 Frankliniella occidentalis | reverse complement strand
TGGTGGGGTGGGCGCCACCCCCGCCGCGTGGTTAGGACGTTACGGTGCGGGTGACCCTCCGGGCCGCGATTATTGGGCCGCTTCGCTTCCTCTCTCCCCGGCCAGCCCCGGTCATAGCCAGGGGTGGCCGCCAAACCAGGCGCGGCGGCCGTCAAACGACGCAGAACAAAAGTTAAACAAAAACCCTCGGCAGCAAATTGACAGCACGCGGGGGCGCAATCGCCAGCCCGACCACCACCACCACCACTTCCACGCGCCCAGCAGCAAGGCACCCCATGCGATTTAAGGCACGTTTTTTAATTTTTATTTTCCTCTACACGCGGACCCGGGCTTGCCTGATCTGTGCGACATGATAAATGGGTTGCCGATAAGCTTTCGGTAGCGGGGGGCAGTGAGTGGACAAAATCGGGGTAGTGAGGTGGGAGGAGGGGGAACTGAGGCTAAAGAGACTGGCGTCACGGGGACGGGGGTAATGGACGAGTGGACGGTGTGCATGAGGGAGGGAAGGGGGCCCAGGATGGATGCACACCACTCACCTCCAGACCAGACCAGAGCAGGCCGCAACCAGGGGCCTGGTGCTGCTGCTGTGCGCCGGGCATGTGGGTCAAGAGTGCTTGCACACCGGGGCCCTCACGGAAGGGGGGGGGGGCACAAAGCACTCGGGGAAGGAAGGGGGAAAGCGGAAAAGCGACGGCAAATCAGAAACGGGCGGCTGAAACTGTGGGACTCTCTCTCTATCCCTCTCTATGGTGGAGCAGGTCCCAGCGGGGTGTTCCACTCCATTAGCAGCCAGTGCGACGAGAGGGAGGCAAAGGGTGACGGGGAGAGGGAGGGGAGAGGGGAGAAGGGAGAGAGAGGGCGAGAGGTTGGGGCGGCAGGGGTCGCCGCCAGCAGCAGACCGACTGATGAGCCGATCGCATTCCACCGGGCCACATAATAGACCACACGGGGGGCGGGGGGTCCCAGCGCCGCCTTGAACTGGGGCTCCGGTGGCGGCGGCGGCGGCGGCGGCGGCGGCGGCTCCAGCGGCAGCTCGGCAAGGTCCAGAGTCTCCCCTCCGAGGGGTGAAGTGCGCCCTTTCGCGGGCCGCGCAGTTGCGACAAAAGACACGCCCGCTCAGCCAATAAAGGAAGGCCGTATAGCGTTTTTCTCTCTGCGACACGGCCGCTCGTCCGGTGGCGCCCCCGCCCGGTATACACGAGGGTGCTTGACCGCCGCCGCACCGCACGATAAGAGGAGAGCTGCACCGGCCACTCGATGACTCAGCTCGGCAGTAAGAGGTCCCCGGCACGGCACGGCCCGGCCCGGCACGGCGGGGGATGACCCTGCCATTCTCTCTGCGCCCCCGCCCGGCGCGCGCTGCGTCAGGCATGCAGGCAGCAGGGGCTGCTGAAGCACGCTGCTGCTGCTGCTGAAGCAGGCCCAGAAGCCCTTCAGAGGCGTTCGCAGAGACGACTAAAAAGGGGAGCGCGCGCGGGGCGCTGCTGCGGCAGCCGGGCCGGCGGCGGCGGGCGGGGTGTGGCGTGGCGATCAAGAGAGAGAGAGGGAGGCGTCGACGCTGCGACCGCAGCAAAGTCTGCGGCAGCCATTGCCACACTTCCGGTTCCGGGAGGATAGATCCGCGGCCAGCTTCCCCGCCTTCCGGCAGCGCCGCCTCTCTCCGCCCAGCAGCGCCGCCGGCGGGTGAGCAAAGCCAAGCGACGTTGAAAATGATATTATAGAGGGGAAAAAGTGGGAGGGGGGTGAGTAATTATATCTAAACATAAATATTGTCCTGTTTGTTTTTTTTTTGCAAGCATGCTTGTGCAGCTTAGCTTTGGCATCCCGCACTGCTCAGGGTTTTTGAAGAGTGCTCGGCGGCGGTGGGGGGCGGCCGTGGAGGCGGCCGGGTCACTATCAGGCAACTGTAACTCAATTATGCCGCCCTGCAGAGCACGGCACCGGGGGGG
>NW_026267212.1:188340-192257 GCF_000697945.3 Frankliniella occidentalis | reverse complement strand
CTCAGAGAGAGCTCATGTCCCGACCAGAGGCTGCTGCTGCCTTGGCTTCTGTTTCGCATCGGATGGACAGCCTCCTCCGCCCAAAGCACAGCCATTACTTTCGTCCCCCCACCCCACCTCTCCCCCAACGACCGCGCATCGCATCCACGGAATGACCCCCTCGACCGACACCACGACGAAGCGTAAGAAGGAAAACCTTTCGAGTTGCGCAGGAGGCTCGCTAGGTTGCACAAGTCTGGTGTATACGTAGAGTAGCGCGGCCAGAGGGGCCGAGAGCCCAGGGCGAGCAGTCAAGCTGTGTGAAGCCATAAGGGGCCTAAGTCCCAAAGGGGAGGGGGGCACGAGTCGGCGCGAACTGCAGCCGGCGTGGCGTCGGTGGACGTGGACACCACCCGCGCGCGCCGGCCAGGGCGGGCGGAGTGGCGACCAGGTCCTGTCGGACGGAAAAAGTGAAATGCTGCGACTAAATACGGCGTGATGAGTGGTTGGAAGTGGCTGCGGCCACAAAGCAAAATTGTACCACTCCACCTCGCTCGCTTTTTCCGCCACAAACTCTACTGATTTAGGGGCGCCCCATCCGCAGGTGGGCTCATCTGCCGGGCCTTCGCTAACGACCCAGCTGCAGGTGCGAGGCGGGCCCATGGGCGGGCCCGGCCGGCTACTTAGTGCCCGCGCGCTAACACGCTGCCCGGGCTCAATCTCTCCTCCTGGCCGGTCCTAGACCGACGAGCCCCGCGCCCGACCGTGCCGCGACATCCGCACAATTATATTCCGCGGCAGGCCCTCTGCTGGCCGATGAAACAGACGACTTTTCAGAAGCCGCCGGCGGCGCGAAAACCTTTAAAAGGCGGGCGGAAACTCGAACCGGAAATCAAGCCGAGGAGCAAAAAGGATTTATACCGAGACGCTTTTTCGCGCTAATGGCTCCTCGGTCACGCCTGATTAATCAGCAAGGGGGGAAGAGACCGGGCCGGGGCCGGGGTGGACACCCTCCCGGGTAGGCAAAAAGCGCTACTTTTCGACACAGCAAAGCCAGCGAAAGAGCATCCATGGCCTTCCCCAGCCCACTTCCCCGGATCCCCCAGAGACCAGCCCCAGCCCGGATCCGCTTGCTGGCTGTCCTCCGTGACGACAGGGACGCGAGCGCGGCGGGGCGAGGCGGTGCTGCGGGGCAACTGGGAGGAGAGGAGGCGACCCGCGGGGCACCCTCGCCACCCCGTGACCCAGGTCATGGCGCAGGCCGCCGGCCCGGCGCGCCCCCTCCTCCCCGTCACGCTGAGCCACGCTCAACGCCGGCCCGGCGCGCTATGCCCGATTTGCAAGCTCTATTGACTTCTCGACATCCTCCGCAGAAGGGGTTGGCGGGCGGCACAGCCAAGCGGCAGCGCTCGGCGCGATGAGCCGGCCGGCGGCCTGCTGTCACTTCAACCTGGCGTCCTGGACTCACCTGGACTAGTCTGCCAACTCAGCCCGCCGATGAACATCTTCCTGCAACACACGAGGAAAACAAAACGAGTCAGAACAGTTAGTCACATGGAAACAAAAACAAAACAAGAAAAACACGCTTCCCACATACACAAATCTGTGTTGTATCACAAAGATTGCAACACACCAAACATTTTGCGCAACCATTATAGAAAGGTGCCACTTTGTAAAATACTAAACGGTTACTTCTGAAGACATTTGTTTTAAATGTTTCATGGTTTTAAGAAAGCTTCTGAAATATATAAGGAGTTATCAATAAGGTTTTGTATTATATCGTACTTTATAATAGTGAGCAAGTAACAGTTAACTATTAAAACTGAGCGTATAACTATTTGCTCCATTGGAACTTCAAATTATATCTCACAAATTGATTGAGTCATAGGATTTTGTATACGGCAGAAACCTAAAGAAGGGGCTTGGAAAATTTACCTTCAAAGCTCACACATTTATCAAAGACTGGGTAGGACTGAGGTGCGCAAAGGCCTGACACAATTTAAACAAATGAGCAGTTTTCAAAATGTTTGCAATCTAGTATAGGCACCAGATGCCTCATCCTGCAGGTAAAAACTTACTTGTGCAACAGGATTAAAGGGATGCAAGTTTCCGTAGGAGAAGTACAGTATACCTCCCTAACCTCAACGGCTAATATGGTAACAGCAAAACCTTTTGCAACCGAAAGACGATGTAATATCCCACGGATAACGAAGCAAAACTTGTGAGAGATGATTATCCGAATCCGAGAACAGCGCCAACTGCTTTCGAAGTGTTCCACGCCGAATTATTTATCTGATGATAAATGCAAAGATCAAATCGTGGCGACGCCATGATGAAACACCTGCTTTTGTTTTCTATGTTCACGGAGGCCAAGGCGAGGGAGGCGAGGCGGTGGCGCGCTCCGGCGGGGCGATTGAGAGGTTTGGAACGTTTTGGCCTTCCCTCCCATCCTCGGCAGTCACAATTTTGGGCGAATCCCGTGATCTGAGTGACGGCTCGCGTCTCGTGAACCACTAGAAGGTGGCGCGCTCTTGCGGGGCGATTGTGAAGTTGGAACGTTTTGGCCTTCCCTCCCCTCCTCAGCAGTCTCAATTTCGGGCGAATCCCGTCCTTTGTGACTACGACGACAGTACGCGTCTTGTGAACCACTAGAAGGAGCTGGTGCCGACGCGGTGCTTCGGAAGTGCTCGACAACGCCGCCGTCCTAACCTCACCCTTACGAGCACGACCTCGACCGTACCGCTTTCCCAGCAAGTTACACGTAAACAGCACTAAACAGTTTCACGGAGGATTTATTTTTATTGTCCCGCGGTGACAAATTAATGTTACGTCAGCGGAAAGTATGCGTATCTCATATACGAAAAGCCCCTTTTCACTGCCGGCCCCCCGTCCGCCTACCGTCCTCTTGCTGCTCTCCAGCTGGTCCTCCCTGCAGGACTGACGTGCGCATTTGCAAGAGAGCGCCGTCGCAGCAGCAGCAGCAGCAGCAGCAGCAGCAGCAGCAGCAGCAGCAGCAGCAGCGGGGGCGACAGGCGGCGGGCGGGCAGTGCGCCACTGCAGAGGCTGCGCCACAAAACACCCCCGCGCCGTCCGCAGCAGGAGGAGGGGCGGCGGGGGCGGCGAAGGACTGACCCCTCGAGTCAAACAGCCACAATGGAGAGCTGAGAGAGAGAGGCCGCGCTTTGCATTTCGTCTGAGCGCTCCGATTATTCTCTGTGCCCTTGCCTGGTTCCCGCGCATCTCGAAATTCCGTCCCCCATGTGGTCCTTTTTCTCGGTGCTGCCGCCGCGGGCCCGCGGGCGTCCAGGCGTCGTCAGGACGCCGCCGCCGTCCCTCTATCCTCCGCCAGCGCCGCGCGTTCAACCCCGCGCCCCCGCGCTCAACCCTGGCGACACGTCGGCCCGGCAGACGAACGACGACGAGAGGCTCGATGAAAGCCGGAGACAGCGGTGACAGCAGCAGCAACAGCGGCAGCGGGGGCGAGGCGACAAAGCGAAGCAGCTTCCGAGAACCGCGGCCGCGGAGGCGGCGCGTCGGTGGCGGGAGGCTTCACTCGCACCACCTCTCACTCCACTCAAGCAGCGTTTCATTAGCGACCCCGCCGAGCAGCCTCACAGAGTCCCGCGGCCGCCTCTGGCCCGGCCGCGCGGCCGCGTAGTTCATTTGATTGCCGGGCAGAGAGTATAAAGCGAGGCTTGAGACAACACGGACGGCGGCGCGCGCTCGCGTGTTTGGAGAGGGTGGCGGGGCCCTACAAATAAAGCAAGTGGTCCGCCCCCCCCAGGCCGGCCCGGCCCGGCTGGCCGGACAGACTCTCGCCCATCCACCGTAAAGTTGCCCCTCTCTCTCCTCGCCCTGGCCGGGCCGGGACGGGACGGGGGTGAAACGTTATCTACTGGGGAAGGGGTGGCGGTTCGGGCTCTCCCCTGGCGGAGGGG
>NW_026267212.1:186252-188290 GCF_000697945.3 Frankliniella occidentalis | reverse complement strand
GTGAACACTTGAGTGGCGCGGCGTGGCGTGGCGCGAGCCATTGACACCGAGGATGTGGAACTGCGCCGCAAATTGGAAAAGTTGGAATGGCTTAACCGTCGGGCCGGGCCGGGGTAACCGAGCCGCCAGGTCACTTCTATTCTTCAACCAAATTCCCCGCCGCCGGCGACACACGGAAAATAATACGAAGGGAGGGACAAATTGCCTGTCAATTTGTTGTCCACCTAGCTCTTCTCCCTCTGCTGCTCTTTTTATATTTTCGTCGAATACAATAAATAACGTGGGGAAGGGCGGTGGTGGTGGGGCGCCGTCGCCGCCGCAGCTCGCCGTGCCGACCGATCCTCCCCCACTTTTTTCTTGCCGACCGCTTGCCGTTGCCTGTCATGTGTGGGGCGAAACCGCAAAAACAAGTTTGAGAAAGAATAAGGCCATCATGCCACGCACGCGCCGAGCTCCCGGCCGATACCCGGGGGGCTGCCCGCCCCCGGCAACCACCCCAACCGCGCCCCCGCCCATCCTGCTTGGAGTGCCCACCGCAACTCGCAACACATCAACACGCCACGTGTGTGTCCATGCCCAAGCCATTATATTACATCAAGTGATGTGCAGTTTTATCATGAGGGGTCTCATTCACTTCGCTACTGTAAACGCACTGATATAGACCGATTGCGACGACTCGTTATTGATTCCGCTCACGAATTGATAAATATGCTAAAAAAAAGCACGACCTTATTGCCATACAAATGATGACTAATCTTCACCACGATATCAATTTTATCAGCATGACTCCACGCTGATGCGGAGGTTTCAATTTGATGAACCGTTGCCAATGTCGACCTTGTTGGAATTCGTAGAAAATTGAAGTGAAAAGGTTTTTTTGGTTGTTGTTTTCTTTTCATTTAAATAGCTGGAAAGGTGGACGAGGCCGAGGGAAGTCGGGGGGAGGGGGGACGGCGATGGTAGCGGGAGCGCCAAAGGAAACATTTGAGATGACTCGGGGATCAAGTGCCTCGAGATTACCCCCCGCCCCCACCGGCCGCCTCGCGCCGCGCCATCCATCAGGACGAAGGTAGGTCAGCACTTGAGCTCCCTCCAAGCACAACAATAAGGCTCTGCGCCACGCAGAGCAAACCGATCAGCAGAGGCAGAAATAATGGGAGCAGGAGTAGCAGAGGGGGGGGGGGAGGGCGCCATTCGTGTAAGCCTCCCCGGGTGGGCCGGCTGGGGCACCGCGAGTTATCAACTATTTCTAGCGCATTAGGTCCGCCGGGGCGAGCAAGGGGGGGGGGGGGGAGTGGGGGGAAGCAGATAGGGATCCGTGCCGCACACGGGGATGATGGATCTCCGGCAGAGGCCCCATCTACGACTGCGCGCTGCCCTACGCTGCGCTGCTCTCCTTCCGCCTCTCCCCCCGCCCTCTTACAGATGATGCTTGCCTGCCTGCACGGTCCCAATCGTCCGGAACATGTAAGAGGTCCTCTCTCCACGCATCACTACTCCCCCCCCCCTCCGCACCACTAGCGCGACACACGTGGAGAGCCAGCACGGATCCTTACAAAGACGTGCCAAGCACACACACACACACTTCCTACACACATACACACACAACGAAATTAACGGGAACGTTTTTCCATTTCTTGTGCGCGTATGTACGTCCGCACGGCAACGGCACAAGAAAAGAGGTGTGTAAATAATGAATAATTCACATCCCGACACCTCCCCCTCTACTCGTCCCGGGCCAAGCGAGCCCGCGGCGCGCTGCCGCACCGTCAGGCGTCGCACTTGGGCAGTGCGCGGGGAAGAGCAAAGCAAACCCGCGCAAAGTCAGATATATGGCAATCCTCCACGCGGGGTATCTGCATTGCCGGTTTTCTACGGCGAGGGGTACATCACTCAAAAGAAAAATCGGTGTTCATCCTCGAAAAAAAAATCAATTAAAGAATCAGAAAAAAAAAAGTTCCGACCAGAAACGGATCGTGAAAGCAGATGATACCAATTTAAGAGTAAGCTTTGTTCTACCTTTCTCCCATATTTTTAC
>NW_026267212.1:176709-185632 GCF_000697945.3 Frankliniella occidentalis | reverse complement strand
GGGAGGGGGTTGGGGCGGCCCGCTCGGCTCGGGCGTGCGGCGACGGGAATCGAGCCTCACTGCCTCAGCCTCAGCCTCAGCCTCACTATCCCCCCTAGCACAATATTTAAGATAGCTGGCCCTGCTCTCGCTTCTCTGTCCTTACCGAGAGTAAAAGCAATGACACCTTACTTTAATATTCTTATGTTTACTTATGTCTCAGTTTAGTAAGGTTTGTAAGGTATCATCTGCTAATTAAGAAAAAACAGAACAAGTCAATGTACTCTTGAGTTGATAGTACCCCTCGCTCTAGGTATCTCCTTCGGCCGACAGCCGACATGAATGTGAATGGGCCACCGGGGAGCGTTACAGTTTCCACGCGCTGGCGCTCGACGGGCACGGGCAGGAGGAGCTATGCAGACTCCGCACCTATGCGCGTGACGAGCGCGCGACGTACTTGTAACCGGGCGGGAGTGTCGCGCCAAAAGATTTACTGCGGTGCATCAAAAATTTACGACATGTTTCTCAGCTCCACATTACTCCGCGAGCGGTGCACACACAAGTGCGCGCGGCGCTGCCGGCCCGTCCCATCCCGTCCGTCGGTCCGCTTCGCCCCACGCATATTCACTCCCGCGCTTTTCATACGCGTAGCATGCTCGCTTGGCGTGCGACGGCGCGGGCATGAGACTGCCAAGGCGTCAGGTGCAGCCCTGCCCCCCTCGCCTCCTCCCCCTCCCCTCTCTTTAAAAATGAGTGGCATTCCCGAACGACATGATAGTAGCAGCCGCGGCGATATACGCGTACACCAACACCAACAGTGCGGTCGGAGCAGCCACCCCGCCTCTCACGCAAAACTATTTAGTTACATTACGCTGACAATAATTTTGCTTTGTAGCCCCACCACGCATGCCGGCACGGTGGGGAAGGATGGGGGGGGGGGGCATCCGTCCGGCCGCACGGCACCGCCCCGCCATGCCGCGGCACCGCGGGCGAGCTGCGCGTCCGCCCGTCTTTTCGCGTTTTATTTCGGGAACCAACGCGGGGCGTGGCGCAGCGCGGCCGGGAGGGGCCGGCCGGGGCCGCCGCTTGGCGCTCTGATCGGCAGAGAGGAGAGGCGGACTGTGCCGTGGCGGCGCGTCGCGTAGCTGCGCTGCATTCGGTGCAGGTGCACAAGTCGCGCAGGCTGTATCTGATCGACACACACACACACACACACACACACACACACACACACACTTTCTGTCTCTCTCGCAAAGCAAGCAGAGCAAGCCAATGGCGCCATCCACCAGTGAACACACATGCTGTGCGAATATCGTGCGACTATAGTCTGAATCACCGAAAGAATGAACTCTACCTGGGTCCGGCCTCGCTGGCGGGGCCCCGACCCTCCTCCTCGACCCGACTCCGGTGTCACATGTGGTGCGCCCCCGCACAGCGGGGTGAGTGGCGTGGCGTAGCGGAACTAAAATGAGGCGCCTGACTGAAGCGTTTAAACTCGCCATTTTGTGTTCAAAATTTCAGTCTGACTCACAAAATTAGAGTGGATTTGAAATTGTTGACCTAGAAAACCCCCGGGTTCAAAAAAGTGGATGTCTGTACGGTTATTTTAACGAGACCGTTCAAGGAGGATTTACTTTGATTCAAAGCCATCACCGTAATTCAGCAAGCGTCAAAATAACCATACAGACATCCACTTTTTTTGAACCCGGGGGTTTTCTAGGTCAACAATTTCAAATCCACTCTAATTTTGTGAGTCAGACTGAAATTTTGAACACAAATGGCGAGTTTAAACGCTTCAGTCAGGCGCCTCATTTTAGTTCCGCTACGCCACGCCACTCACCCCGCTGTGCGGGGGCGCACCACATGTGACACCAGAGTCGGGTCGAGGAGGAGGCCACGCCACTCACCCCGCTGTGCGGGGGCGCACCACATGTGACACCAGAGTCGGGTCGAGGAGGAGGGTCGGGGCCCCGCCAGCGAGGCCGGACCCAGGTAGAGTTCATTCTTTCGGTGATTCAGACTATATGTACTGTATCGGCAAAAGGGGGAAATGAAATGTTACGCTTGCTTTACACAGGCCTCGACAACAGCCTTCTGCTTTGAAAAGCCGGAGCAGAAACTGTGTAAACAAAGCGTGACTGCAGCACATGTTTGATATGAAAATCCCTTAAAAATTTGTGTATTAATTAGTAATGGATAAAGGTAAAGCACTTATCCAGTGTTAGCGGAGTGGAAAAGGGACTACTTCCTCTTTCATTTTTTGATCAAATTGATTAGAGAGATTTTTTTAACGATTGAGTGACATTAGAGACTTGACACAGGGTATCTTAGAATGGGTCTTCTACAGTCGATCAGACAGAACGTCAGGCAGGGGCACCACCAGTCGACTCTTGCTTCTTTTCATAGCAGAAGGGATGGGCTAAAAAACGTGTCAGAAATAACAAACAGATCGCATTCACAGAATAGCAACGACAAAAACAGTGGCCGACCGCACCAAAGGCGCGCGATACCCGCGTGGCGCCGGGCGGCGCTAATGAGGGGCAGCGCGCCCCGGCCCGCCCCGACGCGCTACACGGCCAACACGGATCAAAAATTATCCAGGCGCGCAATTTTTCACAGCGAGGCGTCGCGCGCCGTCGCCGCCGCTCGCTATACGTTCTCTTTCAGGTTTTGCCGGCGGCGGCGACGTCTGCTGCGACGGCGGTTCTCTAGTCGAGGCGGACAGCCCGAGCAGCCAGCCGCGGCGGACCCCAGCCAGCCAGGGCGCGCGGGGGCGGGGCCCGCGGGGCGCCGCGTCCTGTCAGTCGCCCCCGCGCGCCTCCGAACACGTGTCCGCCGGCCGGCCCCGCCCGCGGCCCCGCCTCACTTGCGCCGCCGTTCGCGCCGCTTGCGCGCCCGCGCCACCACCAGGAATGCGTAACTAGGAAGGCGACGCCGCTCACCGGCGCGGTGCCGCGCTCCCTCCCGGTGGCGGTAGCGGCCTAGCAGCAGTGGTGTAGGTCCACAAATCATGCGGTTGAGCGACGGGCCGCGACGGACCGACGCGCCGCGCGACAAGTTCGCTATGCGCTCTGGCAAAACGGGGGAAGCATAGGAAAGACGCGAGACATTGCAAGGACCGTGAGAAACTACTTGGCGTCCTCCTCCCACCTTGCTACCCGCTTTGCCCTGTATCTCCAGTAGCAGCAGCCGGGGCGAGGGGTTGGGGGGTGGCTGACAGGGAGGCGAGGGGTGGTTGCCATAGCCCTGACAAGGGAACCCCGCCAAGTGTAAATTCCCGATTTTCATTCTACTTTGGGAAATTGTTGGTCTAAATATGTCATCGAAGGACACATCAAAGATTTTTGCTTAAATTCATATTTAGGGGTCATTTTGGGTATTTGTTGAAAAAGCTGCAATTTCGATTATTTTTTATAACTTTCAAGAATGCTTCCTTAGGGGTAACTCGTCAAACTGCGGCCCTATGGGCGAAAATTTCGTCCGTTTTGCTCTATCTGAAGCCGTTTAGGCGCTACCGCCACGTTTAGGAGGGGAAATGTACGGGAATCACTAGGGCTTAGGGGCCGTTCACAAATTACGTCACGCAAATTTCAGGTGGTTTTGACTCCCCCCCACCCCCACGTCACGCGGCTAACCTAACCTTCTAATGCTTTCAGCATAGGACCGTCACGCGGGCAGAGACCCCCTCCCCCCCGGCAGATGCGTGACGTAATTTGTGAACGGCCCCTTAGGAGCAGCGGTTGTAAAAAGCAGTCCCACAAAAATTTTTATAAAACAAATGTTGTAGAAAAATATAAGCTCTTTAACTTTTGTTTTATAACATTTTTTGTGGGACTGCTTTTTACAACCGCTGCTCTTAAGCCCTAGTGATTCCCGTACATTTCCCCTCCTAAACGTGGCGGTAGCGCCTAAACGGCTTCAGATAGAGCAAAACGGACGAAATTTTCGCCCGTAGGGCCGCAATTTGACGAGTTACCCCTAAGGAAGCATTCTTGAAAGTTATAAAAAATAATTGAAATTGCAGCTTTTTCAACAAATACCCAAAATGACCCCTAAATATGAATTTAAGCAAAAATCTTTGATGTGTCCTTCGATGACACATTTAGACCAACAATTTCCCAAAGTAGAATGAAAATCGGGAATTTACACTTGGCGGGGTTCCCTTGTGAGTAGGGTAACCCGGGGGCTGCCGGCGGCAGCGGGCGCGAGTGACGTGACGGGCGCAGCCCGAGAGATTCACGACCGTCAAAATCAATTTGGCCCCTCCGACACCTTGTTTACGTAACGCCGCCGGCACGACGGGACGCGCCGGGCGAAGGGAACGGGGGCCGGCGGAGCATTTCATGTCTCATTCATCGGGACGACGACGACGAGGAGGACGACGACGGGAGCGGGGAGGAAGTGGAGCAGCAGCAGCAGCTAGGAGGACGCATGCCGCTCTGCCGGCCGGCCGCCGCTGCCCTAGAACCGTCGTGCATGTGTTTCAATTGGTTAATGGCCGCGGGCACACAAAGACGCCGAGCACGCCCCCCTCCTCCTCCCCCTCCTCCACCTCCCCGGCGATTCGACCAGAGCCCGCGGAGGCACCGACGACGGCGACAACGCCCGCGCAGCAGCAGCAGACCAGGCGTGCTCACATAGCCCAGGCGCCGCGGCGCCGCATGGTGATGCTTGTACCGGAAACCCCCATTTCAGCGGGGCAAGATAAAACCGGCCGGCAAGAGTACCAGAAGGAACGCGGCGGACGGGCGGGCGGGGGCGGGGAAGGGGGAAACTACAGCAGGCAACAGCAGCAGCGGCAGCACGAGCCCCGCAGCCACCCAACACCCACCCCGCGTCCTCGCCACCGAGGCCTCGTCCTCCTCTGCCCTCCACCTGTCAATCAGCCCGCGACCGACCGAACGCCCCGCGGCGACAAGTAGAAGCGTCGTCGCTCCGAGCAGAGTAGAGTGTGCATCGGCCTGTTTAATGCGCGTCGTTATAAACGCCTCTGAATGCACGCGCACGTGTGCTGCGTGCTGTGTCTGTGTGCGTGTGTGCGTGCGGGAGCGCAGCCATCATGACGCCACACCGCCATCCCAACCTCCTCTATCCTTTCAGCAGAGGCTCCCTCCATTATCACGCGCGCCAACTTATGCGCCCCTCTCCTGGACCACTACTACTACCGCCCGCACCGCACCCGACGCCCCGCGCTTGTCCAGCGCAATCCGTGCCGCAGACACATCGCGCACACAGCGTTAATTGTCATTTGCAAACGCACCACCACCACTGGGGTTCGAAGCGAACGTCTCTCGACGCTAACGCTCGCGGCTGCCCCCCCCCCCTCCCCGGCTTCCTCCCCGCCTGTTGGCGCGTTGCCCGGTGCCAAGCGCGCGCGCGCGCGCACACACACACACACATACACACACACACACACACATTCACACACACACCAAGAGCGATAGAAGCGAGCGTGCACCTTCAGCCGCCCTGCTTGCTTCCGGAGGCGACAGTCTGTGGGTCCACCGAATTTCCTTCCATTCCGTTGAAGAGCCCCCGAGCCCCCCATTCCCATCCCGCCTCCCCCTATAGCTTTAACCGCCGAATTATGTCAAGACGGCAGTACAGTTTTGCTGCACGTAAACACCAACACAGCCCCCCCCCCTTCCCCTCCGTTTACTTCACACACACACACACACACACACACACACACACACACACGAACAGAGAAACACCCGGCGGGAGGAATAAAAGTAATGAGTTCTGACACGTCAGGCATACGGGAGATGTTTGCTCTTCATTTTCACCCCGCAGAGCCTCGCGCTCCCCTTTCCCGCTAACCCTATAGTATCCTCGGAAAAAGACAAAAAGGGCGGCCGGGGCAGGAGAGAGCGAGAGCGAGAGCAGGGCGGCGCGTAGCGCATGGCTGATAGCCGCGCTTGTCGGCGGCGCCCACCCCACCCAATCGAGAGCCAGGGCCAAACGAGGGGGGCCCCGGAACCGAAATTGGGCGCACCGATAAAAATTCGGAAGACAGGGGAGGCGAACAACGGTTTGATTAAAGATACAGCTGAACTGACCAAAATGTTTTCAAAACTTTAATTTTAAAGGCAAACTATATATCGACAACCGAAGAACGTCGAAATATTTGAAAGAAAATGAAGAAAATACTTAAGGAGATGACGATCCGAAAGCTGCACCAGCTGACATTGTCGGAGTGTTCTACTGGTCCGGAGCGCACTCCTCGCGAGCAGGCACCCCCTCACCATTCACATGCAAAATGCCGCTCGCCCCAGTTCCAGAGGCTCGCTGCTCGCGGACAACAACACAATGCACGGCCGCCGCGGCGGCGGCGGTGGTCGAGCACGCACGTCCGCGCGCGCATTTCTGTCAAATCCAGAGTCCCTCCCGCGTCACGGGAAGAGAAGAGCGAGATCCGCAGTCACATGCAATAGGGCCTGAAATAGAGCGAACGCAAATACCATAGCAAGCAAAGAGTCCTGCTCTAAAACAGGAAATTAAAAATAAGTCAGCCGGAAACGCCCCACGGGAAGGACAGTATGACCGACACCAATCGCTTTAGCGCCGCCGGCCAACATTTCGGACCCGCGCATACAACGCTCCACGAACGGGGGGAGGGGCGTTCGGCTGAAACAGAAAAGACCCGACTTTTGCGAAAACGCGTTTTTGCAAATGTAAAGCCATACGGGTACGGGTAGCGCCGCCACAATCCTCACACGCAGTGGTGCAGCTGCACTGTATTGGCCGCAAAGGATCAAGTGCAGGGTCAATAACAGAGCACGACGCCCCCCCCCCTCTTCCGCCTGGTTCAGAGGCCCAGCAGCGGGGAAAGGGGGGGGGGGAGAGGAGGGTGGGCGAAGAGCAGCAGGGCGAGGTGGCGAAGGGTGATGGCCGCACCACGCACTGCCACGCCCATCCCGACCAGGGCGCTCCAATGGGCCGCACTTTATGACCGACCAAATTAACACCTCCGCGACGACGACAAGACGCCGAGCCGGGAGTCGCTCGCGACAGACGGAAGCACCGTGTCGCAGCACCTCGCCGACGAGGCGGCGGCGCGGCGAGCGAGCAGCAAGGGGAGACAAGTGGGATGGGTAAAGTAAGGAGTTCCGGGCAAAGATGCTACCAACTCACAGAACTTTGCCGACGAAGAGGCGCGTGGTCACCGAGGCCAACAAGGGCACCTCGCCGCCGAGCGGCGTGCCCCGAGTTTACGGGCGGACCCCGGCGATGCTCCTATTCACCCAGAGTTATCTAGGTGCCGATACAGGGGCCACGCGTAAGTGCCGACAACAAAAAATAAAATAAATAGATATGTAGATACTGTTCGATCGACGGGGCCGGGGCCATTCGAGTGACACCCGGAAGAGGAGAGGAGGGGAGTACAGAAATAAGCCAGAGATGATTTCATAAAAAATGGACATAAGAAAAGAAGGGGAGCAGCGCAGCCCCATGAGATAAGGCGCGCGCGCTCTTGAATGGGCCTCGAATTTATCTACGGCTCCATATACGCTACCCGGTTCAGAGATTATCGCCCATTACGGCAAACCCCGTGCGAAAAACACCGCCCACTCGCGGGGCCCGAGTAACAAACACGTCGCATATGAGAAACAGCCCGGGCACGCGCGCGCACAAGCGGTCCACCGCCACGTGACGCACTACCGGCCTCTGACCACTGCCGTGATGCGCACCGCACAATTTCTCATTCCCATACACACGACGGGCCACTCGCTCTCCTTCCCCTTCAGCAGAGCGCATCGCTGTGCTTCCGGCCGGCCGGCCACTGAACACCACACGGAGGGGCACCCGGTGCGGGGCCGCGGACCACACCGTCACCTGACTCCAGAACTCGGTGACCGCCGCCCGCCCCGCTCCGCCCCGCCGCCACTCCACTCGGGCTGCTGCAGGGGCCCAGGGCCTGCTGGAGCTGGAGGCCCCCCTCATGGCACGCCGGGCCCGGGCCTCTGTGGGAAACAAAGAGCCAGCACCAACGCGCCCGGTCGCTTAGCAACAGGACGCTATGCTGACTCACAGCCGCAGCATCGCCAGTCAATCTGTGGTGCTTGGTGCTGTGGTGGTGGCCCCTCTCGGCCCCGACGCGCCCCGCCCCGCCGGTTGAGACGGGCGCGCAGCGAGCCGCTGCTGGCACACATCAAGTCACGTGGTACTATCGCTTCTCGCCTCGGATCTCTTGTCCTGACCTGACATCGACCCCCTTCCCCTATTTTGACATAGTTTTGTTGAATACTTCACGGGCGTATAACAGGTGTGATGCATATGCAGACGATGCTGACTAAACACTGCCAAAAGTATATAGAGAAGGAGAGTAGCTACTCGGGATGTTTGACAAGGACACGTCGCCGAGAAGCCGTGATGTCTTCCAGACATCCACCAGCACTCGCTCGCGTTCGCTATGACTGTCTCGATCCTGTCGCTGGGCCTCACCAGGACCGCCCTACGTGTCGGTGCCGAAGGACGAGCGAGGTGCGACTGAGATCCGCCGGGGCGGGAGTGTCAGGTGACGAGGGAAGAAGAAGAAGAAGAAGAAGAAGAAGAAGAAGAAGAAGAAGAAGAAGAAGAAGAAAGGGGAGACGGTCCGCACACTGCGACAGCGTGTGAGTGGCGCGAAGAATTTACACGTTGGGCATCAAAAGCAAACCCAACTTTACAATAAGTACAAAACAAACAGACCCACTCCGTCCCGGTTATTTTACTCTGACAGGGACACCACAATGCACTGTACACTCCGCGTCACGTGACACACACACACACACGAACGCGTAGACAGACAGGCGGACGGACGGGAAAAGGCAGCGGGACATCGTTTGGCCCGTGCGGCGTGCCCTGCCGTGTCAGTCACTAATAACCGATGTAGCAGCACACATGTTTGGCTTCGTGATGTACGACGAGAGAAAGAGAGCGAGAGAGAGAGAGGGGGGGGGGA
>NW_026267212.1:165169-168859 GCF_000697945.3 Frankliniella occidentalis | reverse complement strand
AAGAGAGAGAAAAGAGAGAGAAAAGAGAGAGAAAAGAGAGAGAAAAGAGAGAGAAAAGAGAGAGAAAAGAGAAAGAAAAGAGAGAGAAAAGAGAAAGAAAAGAGAGAGAAAAGAGAGAGAGCGAAGAACAGAGAGGAGCAGAGAGGAAGTGGAATAGGGGGAGAGAGAGGGGGTTATAAGTAGAAGGGGGCAGAGAGGATCCCACTGGGTGATAAGAGGAACGCCCCACCTTGGAAGCTAAGCGCGCAGGGAGGATGGGGGCGGAAGGGGAGCGGGGTGCACACACATATGCCCCCCTTGTGTGGGTGGGGCGCGGCGCACTGGTGCCGGGCCACCAACCCGCCGGTGCAGAGAGCACTCCACTTCCACCGGGTTAAACGTCACGGGGAAAATAATATCAACAGGTGAAATGCCCTGTCGTCGCGGGTACTACAAACAACGCTTACCCTGCCAGCCCGGCAGGCAGAGTCGGCACGCACGCCAGTAAAACGCAAAGAACACGTCCCGAAAGGCGAAACAGCCCGCCGGGGAGCTTCGCGATGTATACATGTATTCCACCGAGAGTCTGATATCTCTGACGACAGAAGGGAGGCGGCCGCCCAAGGACCCACTGAAAAACCTGGTGCTCTTTGGAAAACTTTTTCAGTATTTTGAAATTAGTTTGGTACAGACAGGACTTGAAAAGCAAAAGTAAGTTAACTTAAATTTTTCTCTGCACTTCATGTTATGTTATAAATCGAGCAATGTTTGTGAAATACTTATCTACATCTCATAGATAAAAGCATGTTTATACTACGGATAAAATGATAAGCTTGCACAAAATGCTGCGTAGCGTAGGGAAATGAGTGTGTTCTTCATTGTACAATCAAACACCTCTCGGCTCGGCGAACATCAAGCTTGGCGGCAGCTTCGGCGAACCATTTTAAACGCCACGCCCCAGACCTGCACGACGGACAGACAGACAGACAAACAGACAGACGGCTGAGCAGGCGGGCGGGCGTCCCCGTATGTCGCGCACTCATGGTTCTCATTTACGGCAGCTCACGCACCCGATGCAAATTCTCGACACTGCTCCAAACGACACTCGTGTGAATATACGCGTCGACGACGCCGGCGGCAGCCAGCGGCGGCGACCGAGCGAGCCGAGTTGAAAAGAATAAAAGGGAGCGACCGTCTCTAGCCATAGCGCCTTGCAGCCCGAGCGGGTAGGCAACCCGCCCGCACGCGTGCGTTCGGTGCAGTCTAACCACGAAGTGGACGGCGCCAATCAGCGACACCTGCTTACAGAAGTGGTATAGTTCGTGTACACGAGTGCTATTTACCGAATGTCCGCCGCATTAACCCTTATTCCTGCACGTCAAGTCAATCACCACCGCCGCCACCACATCTCCCTGTATATGCCGACCACGCGGCGCGACCCAGATATTGACGGTCCGCGGCCAAACGCCTGCGGTCGCGGGGGGAGCGGGAGCGGCCGCGGCGGCAGCGGCGGGAGAGCCACGGGGGCGCGAGGGATGAAAGGCCGCACCACCAGTCGATGCCAAGTGAGGGGGCGGGGGTGGGGGCGGGGGCAGCCATGACCGCCCCCCCCCCCCTCCTTCCCCGACCCCAGCGGCAGTGTCATTTCTCACACTTCGGACCGCCGCCGCCGCGCTGCGCCAAAGCTGCGCCGCCTCCGGGCCGCGAGCGGCGCGAACCATTGCCGGGCGGGGCACAGCAGCAGCCAGCTGCAGGCCCGCCAATAAAGCAGGCTGTCGCGGTGGCCCGACCGCCATGTGCCCCACATGGCCGCGCATCGCCGGCGTTGTCGCGTTGTTCCGCGCGCGCGCGCTGCGGAAGGCCAAGGCTGGAGAAGAGCGGAGCGGAGAGAAGAAGGAAGAAGGCGCTCCAAGAGAGGAGGACCGCGACGACAACGGAGGAGCAGAGGGATAATGAAGCGTGGGAGAGAAACAGAGGCGAAAGAAAGAAGAGAGGAGAGATGGCGAGAGGAAGAGCAGAGCGGAGGCCCTGCTGCTGCTCGCCAACCTAACCTGGCGGCGGCGAGGCAAGTGCCGAAGGGAAGTGGAGGAAGAGAGAGGGGGCGGGGGAGCGCATTTGGAAATTGAACCTGCTGCCCGCCTCGCCTGTCCGCCGGGAGCAGGGCGAGCGCGGAGGCGGACACGAAGGGCCCAAACGCACGAGTGATGGCCCTGGGCTCGTGCTCAAAGGAGGGCAGCAAGGAAGGACCAGCTCGGCCGGCTGCTGGCACAACTCGTGCGATATGAAAATGAATGAGCATTTGTGTCTCGCGCTCCCGGTGCGCGTTGCCCTGCTGCCCCCCCCCCCCTCCTCCCCGCGAGTCTCGGAGCGAGCGGGAAGGGAAGGGGGTGTCGCGGGGCCTAGCGTCGGGTCGGGGGGCCTCATGGGCCTTCCTTCCTTAGCCTGCGGGGCCCAGCCGAGCTGGCAACAGTGCCACACAGACAGCACCAGACCGACGAGCAGCTGAGGCGCGGCGTGGCGCGGCGAGGCGGGGCGCGGCGGGGCGGGGCGCGGCGTGGTCGACGCCGGGCAGAGAGGGACGAGACGGGGCCGTGGGTTCGCGCGAGAAAAGCAGGGGGACCCAACGAAGAGCGGACGAGAGACAGATAGACGACTACGTGACCGTGCAGAAGCACCCGCGGCTGCGCGCCTTTCCGCCCAGGATGGCGGCGGTGGCGGCGGCGTCTGCACTTAGGCCCCTCCTGGCATGTGCCGCCGCTCGGGGCGCCCGGGCCGCCGCCGGGCACGTCGCGGAGCCTTCCCGGAAGTCTGTCAGTGCGCCGACGTCTCAAGGTCGCCAGGAGAGCGAAGTGGGGGCAGCGGGAGGCTCGTTCACCGGGTCGGCCGGGGCCGGACAGGCGGACCTGGACCTGGGGTCGGGCAATCATCGTTGTGGACTCAGCGACGGTCAGCCGCGCCGCGACCAGGCGGGGGGCCACACCTCCGCGGCGGCGTCACGCGGGGCGTGGCGCGGCGTGGCGTGGCGGGGTGGGGCGGGCTGATGCGCCAGATACATTGTGCGCGCCACGTCGCAGCATCAACACGGCAGCCACACCCCGCCACGGACGGCCGCGCGAGGCAGACACTACATAGCGCATCCGTCGCCTTGTTTTAATTTTTCTCTCAATTAATGTCACGTCCGCGATGTAGTCTTTGTTACAGAACGGCGCGCGCTGACAGCTCAACTGCCGCGGGGGCCTCTGTGGGGGCCCTGGCAGCGTGGCGGTGGGAGCCGAGCGCCGCGCCCGGCCACGACCCCCTGCCAGGTGTAGCACACTGGCGGCGAGTTGACAGGAGCTGGGGTCCGACTGTCCTACAGCCCCGCGGCCCCGCGGCCCGGCGGCGCGGCCCGGGACGGAGCCAAGCCGGTCGTTACCTCGAGCAATCGCGCACACATGTCATCCCGTCATACGCACGCCGGCCTCCCCCACCCCGAGCTCCTGCATGATCCCCGCGTCAGCAGAGGAGGGCGACAGCCCCCGAGCAGCCCATGCACCATGCACCTCCCGCTGCCTCGCCAGCACGCGCGAATATAAGCTCGCGCGCCTTCCGGAGGGCTCTCCGGGCGTGTCACGATGGCGTGTCACCTCATCGGCCCCTCGGGGCTTAGGTTGGCGCGGGAGGCGGGGCGGAAGACGGCCGCCCCCGCCCCGCATCCTGCCGCCCCCCGGC
>NW_026267212.1:161647-162700 GCF_000697945.3 Frankliniella occidentalis | reverse complement strand
CGGAGCGGCGCAAAGTCAGCAGCGGCGGTGGCGGCGGCGGCGGAGGAGGAAAGGGTCGCGCCGAAAGATTCAACAGAAAAGAATTAACCTGAACGTGCATTATGTAAGTGGTTGGGGCGTGGCGACCGGCGCACTGTGCGGCACACTGTGCGGCAGGCAGACAATGCCGCCGGCAGCGGCCCAATCAGCCGTTTGCAGGATCAAGGCCGGTCCAGCCCACAAGTACACTGCACACGACGAGGCGGCGGCGCCGCAGCGGGAAAACAAGGGTAAAGAAATAAAACAAAATCATCTGCTTCCCGATGGTTCTTTGAGAGGAGCCACAGTCGTCGAATCGATGCGATAAGTATTGAATAATACGTACACAACGTCACATAGACACAGACTCACATGCAAGCCGCAAAAACAATAACAAATCGTTACGCGCTGGCCGTTTGCTTATCACAATCACGGACGGCGGCGGCGGCGGCTCGTCGTAAACGTCGTGTCAGCGTTCCAAACGGCAGGCAGGGCAGGCGGGCAGTCCCTCAGCCGAGCCTCAAGCAACGGCAGGCCTTCTGCGGCAGAACCTCATAATACCAGTCCAGAGTAAAACGGAGACTTTGGCCAGGCCTCGGCACAGCGAGGCCTCTGCGCCGCTCCGCCGCCGCAGCGCAGCGCAGCGCCCCGCGACGAGTATCGGGTTCGGGTCGGATCGCGTGGTCGTGGTGTCACCCTCCTCGGCTCCCATCGGCTGCCATTCATAATAAGTCGCGCAACGTCGCACATAACCCACATAACTCGCGTAACGTCGCACGCCGACTGCAACCCGTCTACATGGTTGTGGCAGGCATTCTGTGGAGCACATGTCTTGGCTGTGTAGTACAAATGCTACCTCTGGCCGCTATACCCGCCAGGTGGGCGGGGCCGGGCGGGGCGGGGCCAGCTACCTGATTAACGACTAAACGCCGCCACCGCCTGCCCATCCGTTACTCGTTCCAAAGAGGTGTGAAGTGACCCAACCGTGGGGGGGCTCGGGATAGCGAGGAGTGAGGAGGTGGAGGTGGGGGCAGA
>NW_026267212.1:153655-160567 GCF_000697945.3 Frankliniella occidentalis | reverse complement strand
CTCACGAGCCGCTTGCAGGTGAGAGGTGAGGAGAGGAGGCAGGGAGGAATCAGCCCTCCTCACCTCTCACCTGCAAGCGGCTCGTGAGCGGTCACCGCTGACCGCGCCTCGGTCAGCGTAGGTCCAGCTCTGGCCGCGTGTCGGTCAGCTCGGTCGGTCAGAGGAGGCCTTTTTGCAATGCTCTGCCGTGAGAGTGTCGTGGTGAGCACGATGCGGAGGAGTCGGCCTGCCGACTGACTCCGACGAGCGCTATACCTCCCGTACAGCCCCGTCCTCGTCGCTCTCGTAGGGCAGCGCCCCTTGAGCGCTCTTCGGAATCAGTCTGCTGGTCGCTCGGATCGGTACGGGTCCGCCTGTACGGTGCCCGGGACCGGCGCCTGCCTCGGCGAGGAGGAGATAACAGTGATAAGGCGGGCCGAGCGCAGGAGGCGCACCGGGACCGAGTCGGGCCGCGCCAGCCGGCAGGCGGGGTCGCCGTCATTCATGACTCGCGGTGCCGCGACCGCCCTGCCCCGCCCCGCGCCGCGCCGCTCTCCATGGCCGCGCGGGACGTACAGTCGAGCTAATTGGGTGGCCTTGGCGCTGAATGACTCTCTTCCCCTACACACTAACACAGAGAGAGAGAGAGAGAGCAAGCGCGGCGACCGGCCCGGCCTGCCCAGGGCCTGTGCCGAGGAGCACCGCACACACGGACCGTGTCACGCAGTCCCACACACACACAGAGACGTGCGTGAGCATACATTCGATTGTTCGATAACCCCGGAAGGGCGAGGGGAGGGAAGGGAAAGGAAAGGGGGAGAAAGACTTATGAGAACTTTATCACGTGGATCAAGAGGAGCGGGGGAAAGGAGAGGGAGGGGAGCAGCAAGGCAGAGAAGGGCGGCCGCATAGGACTATCTCCGCGGGCCGCCCCGCCACGCCACGCCCCGCAACGCACGCCGAGACATTATTTCACTTTCAGAAGCGTGAATGTGACGCGTCCGTGCCAAGCCACTACAGCACCAGCCTGCTCCTGCCCACTGCTCACTCGACCTCCCGCGCCGACGTCGTTCTTAGCAGGGCCCTTTCCACCCCATCGGCCCCGCCCCCCGGCGGCGGCACCGCCCCCCAGCCCCTCTTGATATTATAAACTCATTTTCATTAGAGCGATCGCAACCCTAACGTGTCGCGCCGCCATCCACGTCAGCAAAAAGCCATCGTCGTCCCGCCGAGTTTCCGCCTCCAAGGCATAAAGCCCCGCCCACAAGCAGCCGGGGGCAGAAAGCAATCTGTTATCAAGTCGATACTATAAACTGTTGTGATATAAAATGCACTGCTATTCTTGGGGTTAGGTCTTCTAGACTCAACAACCGCAACAGACATCGACGACTGCAATTAAATCACTGAGTCTTTTACCTGCACTGTTTCAGAAGACAAGCAGAATAAAACATCATATACCAGGTGGCTGATTAACCCCGCGCACTTCTGTAGTTAGACTGTACCGCACGCAGGAGCGCGGACGGGCTTGCCTGTCGACCTGTCCACGGCGCCTTGCGGGCCGGGCGAGTAGGCAACCCGCCCGCACTCCTGCGTGCGGTACAGTCTAACTAAAGAAGTGCGCGGGGTTAATCAGCCACCTGGTACATTATTCCATTCAATGAATTAGCGTTTAACAGTACAGCCAAACTTCAACCTTCTGAGCCTTGAATTTTGGAAAAGTCCCCCAAGCTTGACTCGTCGAAGACTGGAGAGGGGTGGGTAGGGTGGGGGAGAGAGAGAGAAGGCGGTGTAGCCGCTTCTGTGGCCAGCGCTCCTGACATAAAATCTGCGTGGGAGTCTTCATTCAGCGGTGGCGACAGGTTGCGCAGCAGTCCCGTCCACTGCAGGCGGGTGCACCCCTCTTTCTCTCTCTCCCCCATGCTGCCTACTCTACCGGCCGCCCTTACACCCCGCCCCTCGCTCCCTCTCCCCCACCGACTTCCTATACTGCGACGGGCCGCACATTACCGACAGAGGCACGCGGGCACGGCACGCCACGGCCCAGAACAGGTCCGAAACGACCCTGCCTTCCCTTTGCCTTCCCCTTCCGGGACCGCCCGTAAAAGACGTGGGGTCGGGGGGCCGACAACAAATCGGCAAATATATGGTTGGCGCACGCGGCCGCAGCAGAGGAGAAGAGGAGAGGGCCACCCCGCCCGGCGTCCTTGAACAGGCGACCTCTCCAGGCGTCCCTCCAGGAGCCCCCCGACATGACACGCAGCACGTGGGGAGGGGGCCCTGGAGGGGGCCCGCGCGAGATCGACGGCCACCTCCGAAATCGTTCGCACTACCCCGCGAGACTTCCAACGAGGCGAGGACAGTTGCCCCTCGCGGCAGACGCGCGTGCGCGCGCGCTCTCGAAATAGTGGGGCGCTGAGCGCCTGCCAAACGCGAAGGGATTAATCCAGCATCCTTTTCGTTAAGTCGCACTGCACGACGAAAGCGCATGCCTCCCTCGTGGGTTATTTTAAGGACGGCCCATTATGACAAATTAGCCTGAGTTTTAACAGGGTATGCAGGGGAGATGGGGGAGGATGCCAGCCATCCCCATCCCCTCCCAGCCACGCCGCGGCGAAAGGCCGGTATCGTCGTGAAGGCCCACTAATTCTTCGGCGATGCCAAAGCATGTCAACCTCATTTAAAGAATGTCACTCAAACGCCACCGCTAACCTCCCTACCGACGCCGACGCCCGCCTTCAGGAAGCCCCCTGCCCCGCCCCCCGCCCCCGCCTGTGGCAACCGAGTGCGGTGCCAGGACTAGAGAGGACACACCGGGCCTAGACATGGGGCAGGTCCGCCCCGCCACCAGCTGTTCAGTCGCACCAGCTGGACTGTCAGGGGGCCCCCGGGCCCCAGGCCGGGGTGGGGCCCCGTCGAAACACACCCCCGGGGACCTAACCGGGGACCCACCAGGACCCACAGAGAAAATAAAATCACAAGTCGGTTTTGCCTCCTGGTTTGTCATCTCGACGCGGCGTACAGAGTGCGTGAAAAAAACAGTACACCGTAACCGCACTCCCCCTCGCCGTGCGTCGGGGAGGCGGAGGGATGCATCGTTTCGAAATTTGACGTCAAGAAAAAGACGAGTCCTTGAAGAGAGGAAAGATGACAAGGAGGGGCACAACGACGTCAAAAAAACGTGAGGCCAGCTTCTGAAATATGTCACATATACACGGGCAAAGAAAAGACCCGGCTGTGGGGAGCACGACTCTCGGGAAAACTTTGTTTCAATGTAGCGTGAAGGGTGGCACACACTTATTTCTTAATTGACCTTGGGCCGGGTGGTGGCCCCGCTTGGTGGCCCCGCCGGCGGCCCCGCACGCCCCGCCGGCCAGAGCGTCATGATGTCACAATGCTCTCCCCGCGGCGGCGGCAGGGCAGGGCAGGGCGGCGGGACCAATGCCACCGCGCAACGCGCCGCCGCCACGCACCGCCACGCCACGCCGCGGGCCAGAGCGGGACGGGCGACATGTGACTTTGAGGTTAGGGTCGGGACCGGCCTGGCCTGGCCGGCCCGCCTTGCCTTGCATTGATCTCCCGTACACATCACGTGTCGTTATTTTAAGACGGCCATAGTGCAGCCCCGCGTGTACCGGCTGCGCGCTGCGCCCCCGAGAGAGGCCGGCCGCGGCCGCGGGGCGCGCGGTCAGGCGGGGGGGAGGGGTGGGGGTGGGGGCCGCGCGGGGCCCGCGGGCCGGTGCCGCGGGGGCCGCGGAGGGACCGGCGTCTGCTGCTGCAAATGCAAAGTCTTCTACTCTACGGCGAGTCTACTCATCCTGCTGGCGGAGCGGCGGTGTGGGGCTGGGGCCCCGGAGAGGCCCCCCGGCCCCCGGTGCAGCGATGTAAGGCATCCCATTTGCACTTATCACTGATCACACACACGCGGCACACAAGACACACTATAGAGCACTGCACTACTGGCATGACAGCCACCACGTCGCACAGCACGAGGGCGTCGTCGGCGAGGGCGGTGGCACGATGACGGCGACGCTGGTCGTGAGGAAGAGGAGGAGGAGGACGATGATGATGACACCCACCCTGGATCATTCGGCACTTCCGCCGGGGACGCTCCGGCCAGGTTGACAACTCCATCTTGCGGCGACTCCATCATCATGGTGCGTGACACTGCGCGGACACTACGACGACTACGTGCGCGCCGCTCGACTCACTTCGACTCGACGAGCACGGCGCAGCGTCGGACACTCTCACACACACTCACGCAGCACGCACACGCCGTCCCCGCTCTGAGACCAACACGGTACTAACGGAACGGAACAGAGAGAATCGAGCCGCCCTCGCCTCCACCGCGCCCCGCCCCACCCCCACCGCGCCCCGCCGCTCCGAAACGGTTTGGTTCGGCCCCCTCCGCGGGGCGTGGCAGCGCGTAGCGCGACGTACTTCGGGACTCTCCGACGCGGTCCCGAAGTGGCGACGCGGCGGTGGTGGGGGCGGCGGGGGCCCAGAGCCGACACGACGCTGCAGCAGGGAAGGACGGACGCCAGGGGGAGGGGGACACATGATGCAGCATGCCATTCCCCCGCGCCACGCCCCGCCCCCGAAAGCCGCGGCGGTCGCAGGATGAGCGCGCGCGCGATTTGAATCAGGGCGGCTGGAGCGCGGCATACGGCCGCCGTGACACGACTCACTCACTTCAGCAAGAGCAACGATGAAGACCATTCGGCAGGTACGGAAGATGCCAAGGCAAGGAGCATGCAAGGAGGAGAAGGGAGAAGAAGGGATTCCTCGGTGAAAACTACCGGGTGTATCAGAGCGGACACGCTGCAGTGTTGCGGGTTTGCATACTTTCTTGGGCCGCAGAGGCGCCATGGCCCCTTGCCCCCCGGAGGCGGAGGTAGAAGGCTAACCCGCAAAACTACGGCGTCCGCTCTGTTACACTGGGTACATGCAAAGGTATCGACAGATATTTATTGAGACAGACTTTTATTGAATAGGCATTAATAGACATTAGCACATGTGAAAACTAAACATAGTAGTACAGACAAAGCATGAGTGAGTTTTGGACTCCAGAAGGAACTTTACAGGGCATAAGTAAGAAAGGTATTCCAAGCAAATTTACAAAATTAAACACAAGCAGCATTTGGACCCATACATGCAACCAGTTAATTGTTAATGTTGAAGATAATCAAAACTTTAAAGTTAGTCACTGGGGAAACACATTACCTACACCAATTCCATATTTGCAAGGATCAAGGTACAATAACCAGTAGTGGTCTCAGGAAAACAAAGTTAGGTTTTTGTAAAATATATAAACTGAGATGGGATAAAAATGCTGAGGGCCATCAAGGCAATGACAATGAACCTCAAACACAAAATAATACTGAACCCATCTTTCAATGAATCTGTCACTCAAACATATTGCATAATAGAGATTGGATATACTGAAACTGAGGAGAACATAACTTGTTTTCTCCTACAATAGTTGCACAATACAGGAGAGAAATTGGCTAATTCAAAATCATTCACCAGCCTGGTTGTTTAAATACATTAACCAGAGTAGGAGAAGAATTATGTCTTTTTGCAGCAGCACCCTTAGTCCAAGGGATTGTTGAGTTTGGATTAGGAGTTACATTTAGAGAATAGTTGCGATACATACCAAATTGGGCGTAGGTATTAGAAAAGCTGGCATCTTGAGGACGATAAATTAGTGGAACAGTATGAATACTTGGTGGAAGCCAGCCATAATCCTGAGAAGTTCGCCGATACATGGGGTTCTGGCACTCCACTTGCACACCATACCCAGAAAACCATGCTGTACACGAAATTTATGGCATTACAGGTCGGACAATCTACACCAAAACAAGGTAAATTGATGAAAAGCAGAAATTTTATCAAATTAATAATGGAAATAACATCTCTGTAAATTCAAAATTGACACAAATAGGTCAATAACTTCAAATCCACGAAGAATTACCGCAGTTTCAGACTTCAATGTTCAGTAGTTCGTGACGAATTTAATCCTACAGACATCGAAAAGACGTCTGATATCCCACTCATTCATCCCCTCATTCATGATTTGCTGCAGTCGTGCACGAAACAGGTGTACTCACTTGGGTTATCAAATCTTTTCGGCAAGTTGTAGGTCCAGTATAAATCAGACGTTTTCATGTGGGAAGAATGCGCCCCTCCTTTCACACATTCGGGCATGTTTTCTTCAAAAAAAATTGAACAGTTAAAATACACAAAGTTAAAACATTAGCTTAGAATCATTCAGAGCAAGTTACAACACGTTTCCCTTGAGCTTCAAACTGCGATTGTCACTTGTCGTCAGCCATAGCAACGGCGGCCATTTTTTTTGTGCTGCAAATAATGCTTTACATACAGACTCTCACGGCCGCTGCAGGGAGGATAAGAGGTTATCGATCTCACTAAACAATAAATGATTTAACTGGATGTTGATACTGTTGATAGATATGGCTGCTAGAGTTCAGAAACTGATGGTACTAAAAAAACTTGACGTCACATACTGGCATCAAAAACTGCATTATTCTGGTTTGCAAACCAGCAGACACTGCATCTATCTATCGATCTACATGGAATGCTAGTCCTCCGTGGAGTCGTTGCAGATTAGCCAAAGGGCAGGTTTGTGGAAAGGAGGGGAACAGAGGGGGTGAGGTGGCGAGGAGTGTGTGGGGTGGAAGGTTAGCAAGGAAGCAGAGAGAATTTTTTGGGAGTGCTAAGACTTCAAAATGGGAAATATTGTGGAATATGATTATCCTTTTCTTACCTGTGTGAGCTTTAATACGAATCGACAATAGCTGTTGTCAAGTCACAGCTAATGAACATCTAGATGTGTACAGACAGCAACGATCACAAGCAAATTACTTCTGCTAACCTAGGTAAGTTGGATCAGCTGTGGTTGTTTTGTTTCGAACC
>NW_026267212.1:142999-144005 GCF_000697945.3 Frankliniella occidentalis | reverse complement strand
TGTACGAATTTCTGCTTATTGAATGTAAAAAACAGACCAATGATGGCGCATGCGCAGAACGCAAATGGCGAGTGATGTTAACAATGGACTCGAAAGGTTTTCTAAGTCATTAAGGGGGGCAATATGAGTTAAAGCTGTCAAAAATGACCTAAATTTGGACTATGTTTGCTGCTCTTGGGCTCCATTTTGGTCAGCAGGATGGCCCCGGGAGGCATGTCCTCCCTTTCAGTAATCGTTTAAAGGTATTTTGATCCTGGGGGTGACCACTTACTCCCCTTCAACTGTCCATGGGGTCAGCTTGGTTGTACCATGTCAAAAAAATGCATTTCCTAACATTGCGCACATATTTTTCTACTAATTTGCTCTGATCCATTTCTCTACCTAATTTTCTTGGTTGACATTGATGTGGACATGTCCTGAACTAGAAGATCTCATGTCTGACAATTTTAAAAATAAAAAAAATATGATTAAATTTTATTATTTTGTTTGCAGTGTAGAAGTGCTTATTTAAAAAAATGTCAAAATGCTTCCAATGGTTTGGTTCTAGTTCAGGACATGCCAACATCAATATCAACTAAGAAAATTAGGTAGAGGAATGGATCAGAGCAAATTTGTAGAAAAATATGTGCGCAATGTTAGGGAATGTATTTTGGACCATTTTTTTGACATGGTACAACCAAGCTGACCCCATGGACAGTATAAGGGGAGTAAGTGGTCACCCCCAGGATCAAATTACTTTCAAAGGATAACTAAAGGGTAGGACATGTCTCCCGGGGCCACCCTGCTGACCAAAATGGAGCGCAAGAGTATAAAACATAGTCCAAATTTGGGTCATTTTTGACTGCTGTAACTCATATTGCCCCCCTTAAATATCAAACTAAAGTAGATTTCAAAGACGCAGATTTTTGAAACTCGTTATCATGAACAAATAATGCATCAGGAATACAAATTGCGTTATTTCTCAAACTGTAAATCAGTTGTCTTGCAAGTCAAACTCTTATAAAAA
>NW_026267212.1:136488-142949 GCF_000697945.3 Frankliniella occidentalis | reverse complement strand
TGGTTGAAGGTAGCCTTAGGTCTCTTAGTGCACTGCGATTTCACGTACATTGGATATAATTCTTGCACCGTAAACGAATTGTTGAATAAGAATAAAATTAATAATGACGTCCGTACATAGACATCAACATTTTCCCCCCTATCGCGTACTGACTCCTCTCATTTTTTGACACAATATTTTTCGTGCTTAAATGTTGTTGTTAACTCAACCACATGAAGTTTTCCTAGTGCCCTCATTTTGAAATTTATCTATTTGAGGTTAGATCTCTAACCTTGCTTGATTTTTATCTTGAAGTTTTCTGCTTCTTTACCCTCTTGTTTCTTTTTTTTTATGAGAATACAACATGAACAGATATGATGTATCAAATATGAAATTAGCATTACCCCAAATGGTTCACTTCATCTTTAATTATTATGGGAATTCCCTGGTTCTGTATCATAATTTTACTCCTTTCTTTCAGATACTGATTGATTATTTATGCTGAGTACAGTAAATTAGGGCTTTGACCAATCATGGTCACCCTGTTGTAAAACAAGTGTCCAAATGGTTGTGTGAATGCAATTTTACAATTGGTGACAAGTCTCCTGAAAGGTGCCACCATGCAACAAGAAGGTAAACCACGTTTCCTCAAGTTCCATCAAGGAAGTGTGCGTGGTGTTGCATTTAGCCCAAGGGTAAGTAATTGTCTTGTTTTTATTCCTTCTGTGCTCTGCCTGAGAATTGTTGATTTCAAACTATTCTTCTCAGGATCGGTATCTCTTCTGCTCTGGAGCCTATGATGGAAAAGTTAATCTCTATTCAGCACTACGCATGGAACTGCTTATGTGCTATCAAATTACAACCATGACATTAGCCCGTAATGTTAATGCTGTCAGATTCACATCTGATGGGTCTAGGGTAAGTGCATCAAGAAATAATTGTAATTGCACCAATGTAAATTACCTATGATTTTTCATTGATTTGTTTTCTATTGGTATCCCATTAGATTTTGGCTGCTACCACTGCCAGACGACTAGCAGTTGTTGATGTTGAAAGAGGGGAGCAACTTTTGGCATATGATAACTGTGCCTATTCTGGCAGAGATCGGACTGGTTTAGCTGCTGATCCTGTTTGCCCAAATATGGCTGTTGTTGTTGGGGCCAATGGAAAAGGGCTTACACTTTTAGACCTACGCATGCCTTTACCTTTGGACTTTGTTTATGATGTTAGTCCTATTTCTGTATTTCATGTTACACAAATAGCCTTTACAAACTGTGGACAAATTACAAAATTAGTAACTGTGTGGGTTTTGTTGCAGCTGCATGGTAGCATAATACGAGACATAGTATTTCTTCACTCCTCATGGCCATGGGCCCGAGGACAGTCTGGTTCAATACTAACTGCTGGTGGAGACGGTACTTGTAAAGTTTCAACAATTGATGGCAGAGGGCTGCATCAATTCCATGCAAACCATCAGGTCAACACCATCTGCCCAACTCCAGAACCTTTCAATCAAGGAGCAGAAGATGGATTTTACAGTAAGTCACTCATATTTTCCAAAACAGAAACTAGCCTTGTTTCTTCTCTCTGTTTTATTTTGTCTCTATTAATTATAATTTTAGGCCTCATCATGAGTGGTGGAGATATGGTGTCGTCGTATGTGCCTCATACTGGAATTCAAGAACATCTCAAAGAACACAAAGAAAACGCTGTTTGGAAACTTAGGTAAAGCCAATAAAGCACTGCTGAGTATTTGACACAAGTAAAAGATAATAAAAACCACCACCTGATTGTATTACTGTTTATTAGGTATACTTCCAATGGCAGTCTTCTATATTCTGTGTGTGAAGGTGGTGTCTTAAGAAGGTACAGACGCTATCCAGATCATCATGAATACCTTGGAGAGGTCTTTCGACACAAAGATGACATCCAAGACATGGATATCTCTCCCTATGATGAATGTATCCTTTTGATTCTTGAAGTAATCAGTATATTTAAATCCATCAGTGTTTTAGTAAAATTATCCTTAATAAATATTTTCAGATCTTATTACAGCTTCAAAAGATAGGTCAGTTGGAGTTCTACGGTTAGGTGCTCCGAACCATGGATGGACGGAATACAGTGAGCTAACTTAAACTCACAAATTTTTAGTCTGTTTTTTTCATTAGCTAAGTTTCTAGGATTTCTATTATATGTATTTGGCTGACAATGGACAATGGTAGACACAATGAAAATTAAGATTGTGCTCACTGCCCTTGTGAAATTTTGTGTACTTTGATAAAATCAGCCAGTTTTTCAGGCTATATTATCATTAGCTTCTTAGGTGCTGTAAAGATGATGGCAATGCATTGTTAATGCATCATTCTGAAATGGGAGGTTATGAATGTAAAGAGTATTTACCTCTTTCTGCAAGGTAAGTTGTCCAATTCTGACATAGTCTATCTTGAAGGACCTATCCAAATTGTAGAAGCACTTACCCATGCAATGCCAGGTATTCAGTTTTTGTTTGTTTTGTTTGTTTGTTTGTTTTTTTGTTTCCTTTGTTGCTTTTTTCAAATTTTATTTTTGAGCTGTCATTGGAATTTTATTTTATTGAACTCAAAGCGCTACTCAAACTCCTAAGTTACCTTGTGAAAATTTTGATAGCTCTATAGAGCAGATAGTGGCAATTTTGTTAATTTTTCTGGGTTATTTTGGTGTATGAATTTTCTCCAAATTAAATTCATGTAACATATATGTATTGTCTACTTAACTTGGTGGAGGATATGTTTATGACCTATAAATTATGGTGTAATGATAAGCGGGTGTTAATTACCATCAGAAAGTATGGTTTAATCATAATTCTGATTCTTCATTTCCACTTGCAACAATATTTCAAAAATGTCTGTGGTGTTCTAGCTGTGTGTTTTTGTTTTTCAATCTCTTGTTTATTTATCATGCTATCCGAATTCTTCCTTTTTACAATATTTACAAATCCATTGATTGCTGTCTTGCTCAGTTTTTTACACAAGATAAGATTTTACTGATCTGATACCTCCTGGAAGTTTAACTTAGTGGTGAAAGAGATTTTGTATCTCCTCAAGTATAATTTGTATCTTAGTCTCTTGTTACATAAATCAGAATATCTACAGTTGGGTTACTTTTGACACAATAACATTTACTGCCTCTAAATGTTTTTTCATTCTGTACTCTCATGTCTGGAAACCAGGGTATTAGTTTGCTTGCTGTCTCTTGAATTTTTTTTTTCACATCCCTCCATTTTATTCACTTATGAGACTATGAAGTGAACTTGATTAGATCTAGTTATTTTGGTTTCAAGTAACCTAGCTGATAATGATACCATCACTTTAACAAACAAATGATGTATAAATTTTTTAACTGTAAGTTTATATGTATGACTTCAAGTTGTAGTGTGCCTTCATATTTGAAACAGTACTGAAAATTACCTCTTTGAGGAGTATGTTGACTGTGTAATAGCCATATGAATTATGGAACAAAATTCAGAAAGTATATGGAAAAGTAGCTCTTATTTCATGGTCTAACTTTTTCTACTACCACCATACTGTTTTTTGTTTTTTTTCTTTATAAAAAAAATTGTTTCCCATATTGATTGTACATTTTCTGGAGTGATATCATGCTGTTCATTATTGTATTGTAGCATTTTGACTGGGAAGGGCTATATTATATAATTCATTGTGATAATTTGTGTTCTGGGAATACTAAATTTTGTCTTAATTTAGATTAATTCTCAGTTGTAACACATAAAGACTTCTTTTTGGACTTGCCTGCCTCTCTTTCATCTAGTTTTCACCATGTGAATACTTAGAGAACTTTCTCAATTTTATTATGTCTTTCAGATATGTATGATAATTTGTTTTGCTGTAAATATGTCCTAATACAAGAATAATTGTCTAGTCCAAACTGTTTGTCCTCTCATCTGATTTTCTGTCTCATTTACTTGAATTAGAGCGAGAGCCGTGTTCAACTATTTAAGTTGTCCTGGTTCTAAGAATACTGCTGTTGACATAAGCAAAACATCTTACTGGGACTTAAACAATTTGTGATTTCTTTCCAAACCCTAGCATTACCAAAGTTGAACTGTCTCATGACGTGTGACCAGACCACAATGAACAGTTACCGAAATCGTCAACTAACTGTCCAAGTCCTAAATTCACTGCCACTTTTGTAATGAGAGCCGGATGCTGCTTTCCACCTTTCCAATTTTTTGATTAACCCTTTGGGCAGAACTTAAAAATGTTTCCATTCAAATCAATCGTCATTCTTTGCAAAGCTGCTGCTACTTCATTTTTCATAACGTTTTCAATTTGCCCATGCTGGTTAAGTGTTCGATCTTTATCTCTTTCTGGCCAGCTAGTAAATTTTGATTGTGTTTCATCATTTCATTTAGGGACCACTTTGTTTTGTCTTGCACAGCAGACTATTTGATTGCCAGTTTGTGCACTTTATATATGTTATTTCTTGATGAAGAAACTTTATGCTGTTAATTAAATGAAGCTGTTAACATATATATTTATATAGTATTTTAAAATTGTACATTGATAAGCATAGAAGTTCAAGTGTATGTAATCACAAAGTCATCATATATTACCTATATAGCACACTTAACTATGTCAGTAATGAATTTTTAGTGTTTTACTCTATGTAACTTTTGTGTTACTAATGCTTTAGACTCATTAATTTGGGCTTATTTGTAAAACCGTAACTATAGAGTGTGAAGGATTTTTCTCCCTCGCCTGAGCAAATAGATTTCAAATCCAGCCATTCAATCAAGAAATGTTAAGGTTGTCAGAGATTTACAGGGTGGTCCATAGACCCCTTCCTTTATTTTGCTTATACTGTACCGCATGCAGTTTTGAGGGCGGGTTGCATACTCACACGCGGCCATAAGGCGCCGTGGGGAGCGACGGTAGGAAAGCCCACTCGCACGCCTGTATGCGGTACAGTATAAGCAAATAAACGCTGGGGTCTATGGACCATCCTGTATATTTGTTTAATATTGACTATGAACTCACCATGGTGTGGATATGAGGTTTGGTACTAAACTAACACACATGAAGATCTTGCAAGCAAGAATTCTCTTACCTCGTCTTTTCTTGGCTACAATTATTTATGATTATATTTAATTTCATTCCCATATTAAGATCAGTACCGTGGACCAAAAGTCAAAACAAAAAGGCAAGAGCTGTTTTTTTTTCTGTCAGTTTGATGTAGTGGATACAGTTGGTGTATTCTTAACATCTCATGTTTATTCTTGCTTGGAAAAATCTTTTAGCCTTTGTTTACTGAAGAAATAGTTGACATAACTCATGCTTCTTGAAGAAGCTATTAATCAATAAAACCAAATATGAGTATGCCCAGATTAAGCATAGCATTAGTAAAATACTTATGTTAATTTTTTCTTTCAATTCACTGTCTGAGGACTTACAGTACCAACTGTATATTGAGGAAAATAACAAAATGTAGTACAAAGATGGAAAAGATTTATCAAGTTGTTTGAGTATACCTTTTCCAGAAAGTATCATCAATTTATGTTCAGTGTTTGTCATTCATATACAGCCTCTAGTGCAATACTGACTGTGACGTCACAAAACAATTCATATTTTCTGTTAACTATGCAAAGATGTACAGATATTTTATTTCTAGTAAATTTTATTATGTAACATTTAAGATATCTATGTTGTTTATTTGTTTTGGTTAATGGTCCTTTCTGCAAAAATTACTAAGAAGATACTGTGTGATGAAATGTTTTATAAGTCTATAGAATTTTAGGATATTGATTACTTGTGAATGTAAAGGGAAGTAATGTGTTCATAATATTCTAGGTAGAAAATCAGAGCTTATTTTGCCTTTCCTTGTGAAGGTGTTTTAGCAATATTGTATATATGTGTGTAGTTGGGTTTCCCATAGAGCTGAAGGGATGCACCTATAGTATTGTTACCAAAATGTGATGCAATCCAAACTCAATAGCAGTTATAGATTTTCTTAGACTGGTGATAGGTCTGAGAGTTGTTACCTTGCGTCTTATCTCAAAATTTTAATCGCTTCTTGACATGCCATGAATGGTAATATGTGAGGTGCTTGTTCTTTATTATTCCTCCTATAACAAAACAGTAACATTATCTTAATCTGTTTTAGGCTTTATTTTTTAATTTTTGTAACATTTCCTGCAAAAAGTCTGCAAGCGGGGTTGCAGAAAATCAATCAGACTGATTGTGATAACTTAAATAGGGTTTCATAAAGGACAAACAATAACAAAAGTTTTCTAGATGTTTGAAACTTCAAGCAAATTTTTCAGTAGTCGTTTTTACAAGAAAATCAAAAAGAACTTCGTTTTCTGTAATCAACACAACCCCCAAACCCATATGTGATTTTCTCAAAAAGCAATTCTTTCTTATATCAAGCAATAAATTGATGTAGCAAATATATGCATCGGTGGAATCTGTAGCATTTCTTAATAAATA
>NW_026267212.1:123399-132553 GCF_000697945.3 Frankliniella occidentalis | reverse complement strand
ATAGTTGGAAACGCATGTTCCACTCCAATCAAAAAATTACTTTCAGCTTCGAAATCAGACAGAATTTTTCACACAGAATTGACGTGTCTGATACCTATCTCCGAAAACACAACATTTTGCTCATGTCAGTGTTCCAAGTAGTGTTCGGAACGGGGCGGTAGGTGTTCCGGAGTAAAAAAACGTCATACCTGAGTCCAGATTCGTAATCAGCAGGTTCGTTTCACATAGAATAGACGTGTCTGACAAGTATCTTCGAAAAACCCTCATTTTGATCAACTCGGTGTTCCAAGTAGTGTTCGGAACGGGGCGGTAGGTGTTCCAGAGTTAAAAAACGTCATACCTGAGTCCAGATTCGTCATCAGCAGGTTCATTTCACATAGAATACATGTGTCTGACACGTATCTTCGAAAACACTTCATTTTGTTCAACTTTGTGTTCCAACCAGTGTTCGGAATAGGGTTGTACACGCTACGCAATTGTTCATGTAAGGCCCTATAAGGTGTCAGTAGTGTACTAGATGAAAACACTAATGATGCGAGGGCATATTCTCGGCGTTTCTGCCGCCAGTAATCAAAACACTTGTAAATGTACGAAAATGTTCAAAAAAAGTGTTCAAAAGTGTTCAAATTACCGAAATAACCTTTGCTTTCTGTCCGGCGACACCAAATTGAGCGAGAAATTTACTACGCGCCACTTATTAGCTTTATTAGGGTGAGGGTCACCGCTATTTATACTATTCCGTTCAGGTTGTACGAATTGAACAGTACAGGTTGAACGGTTCGAAAACTTCCAGAAGACTTCGGGCAGAATTGTTCCTTATACCTTTAAGGACGTCTGTGCAAATTTTGGTGCTTCTTTCACAAAATGCGCGATTCTTACAGTATGGAACGTGTACCGCGGCCACTATAAACCACTGACAAGGGGCGGGCGGCGGGTGGGCAGCGGGACCGTCCTGAACGTGCAGGAAGACCCGACTGGCGATACCCGCCTGCAGGAGCGGCGCTACGGCGTACACACCGCGTCACCGTGCCTAACTCGAGGTCCCCGTCGAGGCAGGGTCGCGGCCGCGCGCCGGCGCCGCCTCGCCCCGTAGCGCCCCGCCCCCGCCCTGCCTGCCCCGCCGCCACCAGCAGCGAACCCAACCAGCTGTGTCCACAGCGCGGCACACGGCTGCTGCACGAGTGCATGCATGCCGTGCCGCCGGCGGTTATTCCCGATATGCCCCGGATCTTCACGGTCTGCTGAAAGGTTTATTTCTGGCTCGCGGCATTTGTCGCGGCCTGCTGTGTTCAGTTAAGTCCGTTTTCGAACACCGTCGAGGCCGGTCGCGGAGCACCAGTTGGTAAGGTGATCGATCAGCATATCGCGAGAACCCGAGGGAGCCCACGCACGGCACTCCCCCCATGGACCGCGAGGCGACACCGCCGACGGCGGCGGGCCACAAGGCACAACGTCTGCAATAACTTGGACGCCCTCAAGTTAAACCGCGTGGCGTGGCGTAGCGCGGCGCGGCGCGGCCGGGCGCAACTGTTGGCGTGGCGCGGCGCGGGGCCGGGCCGGGTCTTGTCCCGCATGCTATGCTGATACGAGTCCAGAGCGCGGCGAGGCGAGGCGAGGCGGACGACGACGGCGCGACGCGACGCAGTTTGCCGTTCTGCCGCGACGCGAGTGGATAGAGTAGAGTCGAGTGGAGTGAGCGCGACCGCGCGGGCCACGCACGGCCGTGTCATGTGCAAGCCCCGGAGCGACAGCGTCCTGCCCGCGAGCTGAACAGCAGCAGAGTCTACACGACCAGCGGCAGCAGGAGGTGCGTACCACGACAGCGCCTGGGCGGCGGTTTGGAGTTTAGCGCGAGGAGCCGCGATTGTTTTCTGCTCGGCCACTCACCCGCCCGCCATCCTTCCGGCACTTGTCGACAAACAGGCTCGAGCCGCCCGCGGCCGCCGCGCCTCGCGCGACCCGCACGCCGGAAGCGACATTGAAGCTGGTTGATTGCCGTCCATAGCGCCCCGCTGCGCCAGCTCCGCCAGGTGTGTGTGGCGGCGCCGCGGCCGCGACGCATGGGTTCAATCGCCGGCCGGGTCGCAGAGTGGTGTGAGGCATGACGCAGGGTTAGAGGTCACCGGCTTGCGCAATGTGTTCAACACTAAACACCTCGTAGAAAATGTAAAACTGGAACATTACAAGGGATCGTCCAGAAAGTACGCGCCCACGTATAATGCATTCGGCAAATCACGGAGGCTGGGCGCCTGCGACACTCAGGGTAGGCCACCCCGCTGCGCACGCATGCGCTGCAGGCGAGATGTTGCCCACCTAGCAGGCGCTACGGGAGCTGAAATCGGAGTTTCGTGATGGCAAATGACGTACGTACGTACTTTCTGCATTATGCCTAAGTGAGCAGGGGCCTCACGGCGTAGCACTCAGTCTGTAGTCTGTATACATCGCATGCAGGTGACACTCACTCAATGTTATTGGGGTAAATGTGTGTAGACGTCGGGACGGGTTGAGCAGGGTTGAGCGGCACGGTTGCCACAATGCCCGCCCAGGGAAGAGGGACTGACTTCACAAAGATGCCGGAGGTGCCCCTTCAGTTTCCCAGCCGTTTCTCTCTGCAGTCTCTCCCCTCCCCCGCCCTTTCCCAGAAGAAAGGCGGTGTCCGCGGGGGATGTCTCGACTCGATCTCCACCACGAAGCGAGGGCCCCGTGTTTTACGAGAGATCTTTCTAGCCAGGGGGGGCACCAAGGTGAAGGACCTGCGACACCTGGCAGCCCCCTCCCCCCCGGCCCCCGCCCCTCTGTACATTGCTGAGTACGCTGGGTGAATGCGCCGTGCCGCAGACCCCACCCCCACCCTACTCGGCTTTGCCTCGTCCACATCTTTGGCGAGAAACGCTGACCCAGCCGTGCGTTCGCAAAGTTGGCATTTGTGTCTCGTAGCAGTCGTAGGCACGTCTCCGGGCCCCTTCCCGCCCCTCCCCCCACCTGCCACCGCCGTCGCCGCCGCCGCCAGCACCGTGCTCCATTTATTTGCCCCGCTTTGCCCGAGCCACAAATCCTTTCAAGTTTAGCGGAGGTTAAGCTGCCGCTGCTGCTCACGCTGCCGCCGCTGCCGCTGTTACTGCTGCCCCTGCTCTGCCCTGCACGCCCAGCGGCACCGCGCGCTGCGGGTGGGAGCAGAGGCTCGCTTTTGGTGCTCCAGCGCAGCAGAGGGCGGCGGGTTCTTTGACACGAGAGCGAGCAGGGTCAGGAGCAAAGGGTGCGGAGGGGCGGAGAGGTTTTTGTACCAATTAATTAATTAACTCAAGCTGGTCCCGGGGGAGACGGGGAGGGGGGTTCACCGGCTGCCGCCACTGCATACGACTCCGTGAAAGAGAGAATAGCAAGGAGCAGGGGGGAGGGCGGGCTGCCAGGGGAGGGGGCCACAGCTTGTGCCGGAGCGCGGCTGAGCCCGGCCGAGGCTGCGAGGTCAGGGGCGCGCGCTGGAGCGGGGGCGGCGGCGTTTGCTCTCGAAAGCTCTAACCCGTTCTCCCTATTGACAGCTCTATGATTGCTGCCCCGCCGGGGAGCAAGTTTGTGATCAACTCCCCGACCCGGGTGCTCCGCCTCGGCAAGGAATACGTCGCCTCCTCTAACTTTCAATCGCACCGGGATGCAAACACAATTTTACGCTCCGTTGCCGTCCTCTCCCCGCTCCTCTGCGCCTCCCCCACCCCCGCCGTACCCGGAGGAGTAAGTTGGATACCAGCGCGCTCTCCGGACTTGTCATCCTTGTTCTACGGGAATACTTTGCGAATACTTCGAGAGTAGAGACCCGCCAGTCCGAGCTCTCTCGTTCGCTCTTTCTTGCTATTTCTCTCTCGCTCCATGTCTCCGTCTCCGTCTCCGTCTGTCTAGCACACACACACACACACACACACACATACGCACACACACACACACACACACACAACACTCTTTCCCCCTCCTCACCCTAATTCGCCCCGTCTCACTCGCTCTCCCCGGCGGAGACGCCGGGGAGCCGCGCGTGAGTAAGCGAGTGCGATAAAGCACGCCAACCCATTAGCGCCCTCCAGCAGCACGGCCCGAGCCGAGCCGGCGCCGGCCCCCGGGGGAGTTGCTCTCCTCTCCGCACTCCGCCCTGCTCGTGGCGAGTTCCTCGAGAGGTCCCCTTTCCCGCCCCGCTGAGCGACCGACTGTCGGGATGCTTTCTCTATCCACCACTTACTTCCGGCCCCCGCTCGCCTCCACTCGTTGACACAGGTGCGCGGGGAGGCCGACCTCTCCTCGGCGGCAGAGCGATCGACGAGGGGCGTGGAGGTGGGGGAGGTGTGTGTAATGCCATCACACCTTGACTGATTGTGGGGTCGATAGTGGATATGGTGCCAAAACAGAGGGGCGAGATCGGGATCAGGTAACGAGAGCGGGAGGGCGGGAGGAGACGAGATTAAGGTTCGGTCCCGGAGACTCGAGGAGCAGGAGCAGGTCCCGGGGGAGGCGCCCCACCGCCCACCTCGCCCGCCTCGCCCGCAGTGTCGACAGGGTAAGGCGCGCCGCTTCTCGGTGCTACAGTCCCCCGTCTTATCGTGAAATGAATTCGGGCTAGTGAACAAGTAGTTGTCGATGAATATTTTGGCAATCTGTTGATTGAAACAGACATCATGAAGCGGAAGTTTGACGAGGGACGTTTTGCACAGGTCCAGAACTGTTGAGGTGTCTCCTGCCATGGGAGTGCGGCCTGACGTGGTCGACGCGCCCACAGAGCTGCCGCCCCGTGGCTCTTCCGGGACCCTCAGCACGGCTTTCAAGGGCATGTTCCTGCCCGAGTACTTGCAGCCCTGCGACAAGGGGTCCCCTTTCGCCGTTCCCCCAGGACCGCCCGGAACGTTCGCCGCTCAGTTTGCCGTCGAACAGCCGCAGCTCGCCTGGAGTCGGTAGGTACTGTCGCCGAGGGTTCGAGCACATGAGCCCAATGAAATGAAAAGTGTTTCGTTTCCCTCTCACGGTGAGAGAAGTGTCCGTCTTGAGGTCTGCTTTTACCATTGTAACAGGTCGCTGGATCGCAAGATCCTCGTGTGGTGCACGGAGCGGCTGCCGCCTGCTGGTTCAGAGAGTGTCGAGCCTGCGCCCCGCGCCCCGAACCGCAGCCCCGTCGGCTCCACGGCGACTGACCGGGTGCACTGCCCCGCAGAGGCCCAAGCCTCGCCCGCCCCGCGCCCGCGAGCCGCCCCCGGCGGAGCCCAGCGCGTGCTGCTGCCGCCGCCCGCCCCCGCACTGCTGCTTACCCCGTGCTCCCCGTCGTGCGCGGAGGCCAACGGCCCCGGCAGCCCCAAGGCCTGCTGCTCCAGGGCGCTCCTAGACGAGCTCCTGATGGACATCTACAAGGTGAGGACAGACATACACGACGAGGACGTTTTTTCTGTGGAGCAGTGGCAGCCCAGGTTTGACGCTGATCTCTGTGAAATGATGTTAGGTCCCCAAAAGAGGGAAAATTTACGATAAGTTTTAGTGGGAAATTTCTGGATACTTAAAAGAATTGTCAATTTTATGTTACTATCGAACATCTCGATTGTCATAATGTAAAATTACCTCACGCCTCACCGGTTTCATGCCGGAGCACCATCTATTACAGTTGCTCGGTATGAACTTGTGTGAACCGACCAGAACTGCCCACACCAGCGCTATATCTTCTTGTAAAACGCCTAACGCCTCGGAGGTACTATACACCGCTCATGTAACTTGTAGGTACGCACTTGCATCGCCGAGAAGTGGAGGAGGAGGGGCGGGGTGCGCAAGGAGATTTTAGTAGAGTTACCAAATTTGTTTCTCTGGCCGACGGTTGCGCGTGGGTGAGGCGAGAGGAGTGAACGTGCGGCAAGCGCGCGATGCGGTAAACGGCCCCCCGGGGGGAATTTTGCAAGGCTCTATGCTCAAAGGCGCAGCCTGTCTAGCGGCGACTTTTTAACGGCAGCCCGGGCGCCGTGTTTCGAGCGTAAGAGGCTTTCCCTGTCGGCCTCGGGGGGATCCCGCGCTCCGCCCGGGGATGGTAGGCCCTGCCCTGCCAGGGGCTGCCAGGCGAGCCGTCGCCGCCCACGCGCGCGCCGCCCGATATATTGTATCGCCATCTCCCGAGCCGAGTCATCAACTTTCCCAAACTCCGAGCCGGCGCAGCTCGAGGCGCAGCAGAACGGATCGTTCGCGGAGGTGTCTGCTCGCGGCGGCCGCGCGGGGGCGGACAAAGTGGTTATGTTGTGAAAATAAATGTGGGGAAACGAATTCTTTGGATTTCCCGGTATATTGTTCGGCAATATTGTCTGTTTTGAGTAAGCGGAGGAGTGAGGGGAGGGGGCCCTTTGTGCCCTGACCCTCATCAGATGAGTCATCGCGGTGTCGTGTCGTGCTCCTGTCAAGTGAAAACCTTGTGTTACTAAAAGGTCAGATGAAGGGCTTTGATAGATGATGATGATGGCGGTGGTGGCAGTGGTGTGGGAGGGAGAAAGGTAATAAAACAAAACCTGATGTGTTCCAGGCGTCCGGGACGGCCCGGCGGCCCAGCAGCGCCACCCTCACGTCCTCGGCGAGGGACTCCTCCTCCTCGGATGACGACCGGACTACACCAGGCCTGCGCCATCGGAGTGGGTATTGTGTTTCCATAGGGGAGGGCCGGGGAGGAGGCGCGGGCGCGTCCGGGGGGGGGGGGGGGGATGCCGTGTGGGGCAGAGCATGCCCAGCTGCCGAGCGGGCTGCAGTTCCGAACCATTCCACTCAAAACAAAAGAACAGAAAAACAAGGAAAAGAAGAAAAAGCTGATGAGAAAATATTGACTGCCTAATTGCCTTTTCAAATGATTGTGTTGTTTTCGATTGGCCAGGCGCAGCGGAGCTGCGGCAGCTGGCAGCGGCGCTGCAGCTGCGGGTGGCGTCGGCCGGGGCGCGCCTCGGCAAGCACCTGCGGCGGCGGGACCAGCTGCGCTGGCGGCTGGAGCGGCAGCAGGACGTCGTCTCGGCGCACCTCGCCTGCGCGGCCCCGGAGGCCGCCGCCGAGTCTGGTGAGTGAGGCTAGGCGCCCGACTCCAGCAGCACCAGCGAGCACCAGCTACTTATAGTATTGAAAAATCGCCTCGCACTCTGGAAGCGTTTCATCAACGTCAAAGTCTATCCGGCGCCGCTGCACAAGCCGCGCGTCTTATCCGGAGGGGTAATTTGCGGTTGGAAGGGAGCAGTGGCCGGGGAAGGAAGGAGCGAAGGCGAGGCGTCTCAATCGAAAAGGGCGCGACCGCTAAAAATTGTTTTGGAGATTAAAAGAAAAATTTGTTCCGTCGGTTCGGTTTGGTGTTGGCCGCGGGCCGCGGACACCAGCAGCAAAGTCTGGTCCGCAGAGCAGGAGCAGTCGGCACGCCTCATAAATATTCACCGCACTGCCTCTTCCTCCTTTCGACCTTTACATTTCTGCCTTTACATCCCGGAGAGCGGGCGGCGGGGAAAAAAACGGAGGGCGAAGGGGTGGTGTTGAGGCCCGGGTGGAAAGAAATGAACTTTAAGTATACTTTATTGTATACATGATGAAAGTTAACGTCTAAATGTTAACTTTAAGTGGACATTATGTGCCACTTGGACCCCTTGTCCGAAATATCTAGTACTTTGTGTATACTTTAAAGTAACTTTTGTGTACTTAAAGTTAAGTTTCAGTTAAGTAGAGGCGTGTAGGTAAAAGTTAAGTTTTTTCCTCCCGGGGGGGCTCTCCACTCCAGCGCAGGGCTACAGCAGGGTGCGGACCGACACGACACCAGACGCTGTACGCTGTGTGCCACGCTGGGCGAAAGTCACCGAGACAAAGGCTCGCTCGGCGGGACTTACGCTGTCCCCTTCCACACCCTACCATACCGCTTCGCCATAGGCCGGCGTCTTTCGTCCTTCGCTCGGAACATCCCTGGGCGTTCCGCCCCACCGGAGCCCCGTCGTGTAAGCAAGGGGCGCTCAGGTGTGATGGGCTGCGTATTTCACCCGGCCTGGACGTTTCTCGTTTCTTCACCTCGCCCCCCCCCCCCCCCCCCCCCCGACATCCTCCTCCTTCCACGTATTCCCATCTCTAGACTTGAGTGGATGATGTCGAGGAGGGGGTGTGGAGGGGCGGTGGGGCCGGGCTTAACCGGAGCCCGAGGAGGCCTAGAGCAGCTCTAGGTGTGATGTGGGTAATGCTAATGAAGCACTCTGCAGGACCCCGCCGGCCGAGCCGGGGAGGTCTGGGGGCCCTGTAGGGTAGGGCAAGACGGGCATAGGGTGTGCTGCTGTGCTGGTTTGCTGGGGGCTAAGAAGGAGGAGCGGGAAAAGCGTGGAATCCGTTTTCACTGCAAATTTATTGACTCTGCTCGAGTCAATTCGCCCTCCAAACAAATCCCCAAATAAAAGCAGTGGTGGGGTTCCGTTTCTCCCCCCGCTTTTCGTCTATTATTCACTCGCAATAAAAGTGAGAGGTGATGTTTCGCAGTATCTTATTACACGGCAGCCAGAAGTGTTTAGGTTTGGCCGAGTGGAAGGGCACGGCCAAGTGCTCCCCGCAGACGTCATCCCCCGGGGCCCACACTGCCCTCCAGCGGCTCCCACGCGACTTCAGGCAGCTTCCAGGCTGTTCGAAACCGCTTCCAGCAGGCTCCCAGGCAGCTAAAGCCGTTGCGTCGGCTGCACTAGAAGCACAAGCAGCTCGGGGGATGAAAATCGCTTTCCGTTTTATGGGACGTCGTCCGCCCAGGCGCTCTGATCTCTCTTTGTGAGGCTCTGCTTGCTGCTCCTGCTCCTGCTGCTGTTGCTGAGCTTCATGGAGGTCTGCTGCTGGGGCGCGCTGAACGCCGTAGCGGTAGGCAAACCAAGTCACGGCTGTCGGGCGGGTCGGCCTACCCTCCCCCTGCGCCTCGACCGGGAGTGTGCACGAGACATGTGCGCCTGTCTGTCTGTCTGTCTGTCTGTCTGTCTGTCTGTCTGTCTGTCTGTCTGTCTGTCTGTCTGTCTGTCTGTCTGTCTGCCTGTCTGTCTGTCTGTCTGTCTGTCTGTCTATCTGTCTGTCTGTCTGTCTTTCTGTCTGTCTGTCTGTCTGTCTGTCTGTCTGTCTGTCTGTCTGTCTGTCTGTCTTTCTGTCTCTCTCTCTCTCTCTCTCTCTCTCT
>NW_026267212.1:121179-123252 GCF_000697945.3 Frankliniella occidentalis | reverse complement strand
CACACACACACACACACACACACACACACACACACACACACACGTGTGTATTTAAGAGAGAGGAGATGGGAAGGGGGGGGGCTCTCTCGTTACGCTAGTTTACTCGCTCCCCGGCCTTAAAGTCCTGCCTCGCACGTTAACTAGTCGCAGCGGAGTCCTCCGGCCCGTCCCTGCGTCCGCCAAACCCCCTCCTCCTCTGGCACTTCCACCCCGACGTGACAAACTCCCCCGGGGAGAGCCGCGGCGCGAGCGGCCAAGCCAAAGGGGGGCGCCCTTTGTGCTCGGCGAGTCGGCCGCCGCTTCCCCGGCGATGATAAAAAGAGTGGTCATGTGCCGCGCCGTTTTGCGGGACGGGGTCCTCCAACTCACATCGTGCATGTCAGGTGGCGCCGAGTGCTCCCCGAGTGCTCTCCGCGAGCCAGCGCTCGCCCCGCAGGCCGCGAACCGCACGCACCGCAGGGGCGACACGGCCCGCACCCACCCGCGGCCCTCTGCTCCGCCCTCCCCCGCCTCGCCGCGGCCTAGCTAGACCACGCACGGCCCCCTCCCATCCCCTCCCGCCCCAGCCACTTACGCCCCGGCTGCGTACCACCCACTGGCCGCGACCCCCTCCCCACCCCTGACCGCTCGACCGGAGGGGAGGGCCGCGCGCCTCGCCGCCCCGCCGCCGCCGCCGCCAGTGAGGCGCAGGCCGCCAGCGCACCGAGCACGGCCGGGCCGCACGCCGCTCCCCTCGCCGCGCCGCTCGCCGCGCCGGCCAGCGCCACCCGTCCGCGTCCCGACGCGTCCTCCCGCGGCTCCTCCGAGGCCCTCCTGCTCCTGGCGCCGCCGGCCCCAGGGCGGCCATCGCGCGGGGCCGCGCCGGCAGCAGGCCGGCAGTGGCTGCGGCACGACAGTGAATGGGCCCCGGGCCCGCAGCGGCGGCGGGGCTGCGCCGGGCCGGGGGGCCGTGCGGGGGCGGCGCGGGGGCGGGGTGAGCCGCCTGCTCTCGCCCTGCCTGTTTACCCCCTTGCCAGCTGGGTGACGCAGTGACGCTAGCGGCCCCGGGCCCCGCGCCCCGGCCGGCGCAGCGCGTGCGACAGAGACGGACGAGGATGGCCCCCGGCGGAGGACGGCAGCAGCAGCAGCTCCGCACCAGAGGTATCTCTCGCCGCCAACTCTCCCGTGTCGCGTTTTCCCGCCAATTTCCCCCTCGCTGTTCAGTTTGTGTCGCGCCGCGGGCCGCCCCGCGGGGGATTGGGTGGAGGGGGCGAGCGGGGGTGTCGCCCATTCATCCTCATTTGGTCCAGCGCTCCCCCACGCTCCGCCCCGTTGTAGCGCATATCTAAATCTGAAACCAAACAACAAGCGGGGTGGGCTGGCCCGGGCGTTCGCGCCAAGCTGCGTTTGCCCTTTTGGATCTGCCCGAGCGACCGTCCCTACCGCACCCCGTGGAAATTGGAGAATGGAGTGGGGGCGGGATGGTGGGGGGTGGGGGGTCAGTTTTGTTTCCAAGCCCCGGGCTGACGCTGCCGTGAGCAACAGATGACACGCTACCTGCACTCGGCAATAACATAATGCGTGATGACTTATTCATTGGGGAGCGCCAGTCCTCGCCGCACCACGCCGCGCCACGCCACGCCGGCCATATGCAGCAAATAGTATGGAGATTCGGCCGGACAAGCGAAAATTGACGGAGCGCGGTGATGCGAGTGCGTCGCAAGGGCAAACGTGCTGTGACGTCCCTAAACTCCCCCCCCCCCCTTTCCTCCCTACGCCCTCCCCTTCATCCGCGCATACTCTACGCAGTTCATTATTCAGAATCGGAAATGTCATTAGTACGTAGGGCCCCGTGCGTTAACATTGTGCACGGGGTAGCTGAGCGAAGTGCATTAACTTTACAGAAGACATAAAAAATATAGAACAAAACTGTACCGAATGAGGGTCCGCCTAGTAGGTAGGCAACCGATCGTCTGCTCCTTGAACGTGAGAGATGGGGGGGGGCCCTTCTAATTACATTCCGTCTCTATAGTGAGATGTGTAAGGGATAATGAATTTGTCTCAAGATCCCTGTATGTGCATTTAGGCAACCTA
>NW_026267212.1:110270-120671 GCF_000697945.3 Frankliniella occidentalis | reverse complement strand
TCAAAGAGTTTAATTTCAATGCTCCCACCATTTTATTGGATATCATTGAACATAATGTGACTGCAGACAAAGCTAATCAATTTAAGAAAATGGTACACCTTGTTCTGATTTCAATGGGCCTATCCTACCTGAGTTTGCGATATTGGCTATAATATTGTTCGGTCCATTGCAAGTCCATGGCTATTGTGAAAATAAGTTGTGTGTTTAATAATCGTTTTGACAAGCCCTATTGAAAGATTAGGTGACTTCCAATCATTCTACAAGTAAACACCATTCCATTTTGTTAAAATGACAAAATTGAAAATTAGGATTTTTTTAGAAGCTACAAAATTAAAAGTGTGCTACAAGATTTGGATTCCTGATTCAGAATTAAAAAGGAAATGTCTTATGCTCAAAGCCGATCAGAGTCGAAATGGCAAAGTTATTACCCTCCAAAGGGGTAAATGTATGCAAAAACGACCAAATTGCCAATTTGGTGGGCAATAACTCTGCCATTTCGATTCCGATCGTCTTGGAGCATAAAACGTTTTCGTTTTCTTTTGTCAAGATGAACTCGAAACAATAGTTACCTTTTTACATTTCTCCCAAACCACTACCCCCTTCCCCCCTCCAACTTACGTAAGTAAACACGTAAACCATTCGAAATATCACTTTCGTTTCTTCTCACCGGACACTCGCGAAACTTCGTTTGTCGAGTTCCGCAACTCTAAAACTTAAAATATCACACTCTGTTTGACAATCTGACATTTTGATCACTTGTGAGAGAGTAAGAAAGTCTCGAAGTGGCGCAGACACCGTTCGGGCATGCTGGGAGCAGGGGTGGTCTTCACTCAGGTTAGCCAACGTAACAACAAAAAGCCGCTGCTTTTCAAATTGAAAAGTTAAAACGAAAAGCTCCCACTTGTTTTTCCTTGAATTATAGATGTTTAGTCAAACTCACATTCCGTCTATGGACAAGCCGTTTTCCAGAAAAAGTGGAACGTAAACACAGACAGACAGACAGACTCACGACGGAGACATCGCCTGACCCCTCATTGACTTGGACTGAGCTTCGCTCAGCGATTACCATTAGTATGCAAGCCTCCCCCTGTCCCCAACCATTCCCCCCGCTTTTCATTCGAATGGCGATAATGACCAATCTGCCGCAGGAATCGGTAAACTATGAATACTAGGTGGCTGGAAGACCCAGAGTGGCAGAGGGTGAGGCGATGTCGCTTCCAGCCGGCCCCGCCCCCGCCCCCTCCGGCAGCCGTAGGGCGCGCAGCCTTGCTTTTTGTTGTTTTTTTGCAGCCTCGGTGGGCGCGGGGCCGCAGCGGCTCGCACAGAGAGACAAAAGTGTGCGGCGCGGGGGCGGGGGATGATTTTGGCCACGCGATCGTAATTCTTTTTTGAGTTAGTGTTTTCGACTGCGAAGTGTATACTCTGCGTCACGCCGCGCCTCCCGGGGTGTTTTCAGCAATGCGCCGTAATGGTCGCTTTCTCATCGGAATTACAAGCCCCTCTCTCCCTCTCTCTCTCTCCCTCCGCCTTCTTAATTAGGGCGAACGCTCGTTACTCTTCGCCGCGGCGCCGCTCCTGCTTGCTCTCCCGCGCCCACTCTCCCCGCTCCACTCACGCGTCTTTTTAATTTATTTTCTTATGAACGATACAGAACCAAAGCGATCGAACTGGGGAAAAAAATAAAATAAAATAGAAATGAGCATCGAGCGGCGTGAAATCCGATAGCTCCGCGCTGCGCTCGTAATCTAGATCAACACTACATGCATGCAATGTTCGCACCACCAACCCGCCATACACGCCGTACGGCTCCGCTCAGTGAGCTAGTATTTTTAAACAAGCAATAATCGTCACGTTCTGTTATTGCCATTTTTTTTCCGCAAACAGTTTCTCCCCCTTTTTATTTTTTTGCCGGATGGTTGAACAGGTGTTCGGCCCATCCCCCATTCCGACAATCCCCGTGCTATTATCCAGCGCGGTGTTGAGCGCGCGGGCCGCGCGGGCCGTGTGGTCGGCCGCGGCATAACATCCCATTAGCTCCGGTACAATCGGGAGGCCCTCCTAGCTCCGCCTAGCTCCCTTTCCCTGCAGCAGCAGCAGTTTGCCACTCGCAGAGGGTAGCTCGCTCGCTCCGTGCTGCTCGGCGCTCGGCTCCCTTTCTGCCGCCAACGCGGTGGGTGTCACGCTCTGATAGTATCACTCCCCGTCCATATTTGATGTGGCCGCTTCAACAACAGTTCAGCGTGACGTTAACGCGACGGGGTATATGGATAATTCACCGGGGGGCTACCCGCGGCCCACCGTGTGTCGTTCGGTCCCGCGCGCCTCGCCACGACGCACCGGTGGAGGCTGTCAGAAAGTTTCGCCGAGAGCCCCTCTCCCTCTCCCCCATCAGGTCCGGCCAGGTCGGCGCCCAGCCCGTCGGCTACGGGCCCCTGCCGCGACGGCGCACTTTAGGGAAAATGTAGTGCCTCGTCAGTGTCGGGTATCGCGTCGGGGTGAGCCTGCCAGGCCTTCACACCGGTCACCCACCTCAGCCCACCCCACCCCGCCTCGCCTCGCCTCACCTCACCTTACCTCATATCACCTAGCCTCACCTCACCTCACCTCACCTCACCTCACCTCACCTCACCTCACCTCACCTCACCTCACCTCACCTCACCTCACCTCACCTCACCTCACCTCTCACCTCACCTCACCTCACCTCACCGCATGAGGGCTTTGCCGGCTGGGCGGTGCGGCTCGGTTCGCGAGCGCGAGGTGTAGTACCAGGGAGTTGTCCCCCGGGACCACAGCACGCCTCAGCAAACCCGCCCGCCCGCTCGGTCTCTTGGGCCCGGATCTGGCGCTGGCGCCAGCAGCGGCCGGATCTGAAAGCACGTCGACGGCGAAGGGGGACACGCAAGGACGGCACGCGGAGGGTGCGTGGGCCTCATCTCGAGGGTCTAAACGTAACGGTTGCCTCAAACTAGGAAAGGGAAACGCAGCTAGCTGTGAAAAGCTGATTCGCGAATACGTTTTCTCCTGCACGCCGCTCCGCCGCTGACATGAGCAGCCACGACAACTTTCCAAAAGCCATGACTGTCATGAATCCGACGCGGCTTCATTACCGCGGCGACATGAGCCGACGTCATGAGCCCACGTCATGGAGATCAAAGTGTCGCGGGATCGTGCCCCGCGTATGCCGCTGCGGCGACCCTTTGAAAAAAAAAAGAAGAAAATAAATTTTAAAAAAAAGATGTCAAAAATACGCGGGAATGAATAAATAAAAACGCTGGAGCCACTTTATAAGATTAGATGTCGCGTCGCGAGTTATCATAGAAGAGTGACGAAGTTGTAAGAAACTTTTTGCGAAAGTTCACCCGGCGTCCTCGACTGTCGATAAAAAAATAAATAAAATAAAACTGTTGGGCCAAGAGGAAGAAAAACCCCTGGCCAGGCCAGTGCGGGTGAAGACAAAGCGCCCAGCTTCAGTGTAGGGTATTTCCAACCCGTGACAGTTTCTGATAACAACGTCAAAGCGGAAACACAACAAGAGCAGAGGGTTGGTTCTTTTTCGCACCCACTGCGGGCCGAATGGAATGAATTACTTTAAAACATTAAAAGAAAATATAATTTGCACAGTTAAAACCTTGCAAAGCAAGTTCTTTTCCAGCTGCAAAGAATTTGGATGTTTTTCTTTGACCTTACAATTGTAACATTGCTTCAAAGCATTTTGCAAATGCTTTTATGTTATGCTCAGCCGCCAAATTCTTCGCAAGCTTACAAACTAATTTGTTCGTAAGGATTTAACAGTGTGTTCGAGGTAACGGATGCGTCAGTGGGAAGAGGCGTATACGTGGGTTGAGGACAAATATATACGATGTCAGTTCAGGAGTGTGTGGAAGGGGAGATGACGGTCCTTTGTGGCTCCAGACAATGTTGGCCGCCATGGGAAAAATCACTGTTAAAAAGTGTCATCGTACATTTACGAAATTTTTGTGATTCATCATGAAGTTAGATAGCAACATGGGTCGTTTATAAATATGATCACTTGTTACATTCCAGTGCGGGCTCATCCCAGAGCGCAGACCAATGAAAAGTCAGACCGATGTCAGAACGACATCAGATATTATCAGAAATGTGATAATTTCAGGGCCACATTTTTGTCGTTCTGATGCGAAAATCGACAAATTTCTGATGTCTGATATTGTTTTGATATCGGTCTGATAATTCACATGGCTCACTGCCCGGACGGGGGCAGCAATGAGGTGGAATGGTCCAGTGCTTCACATGACTGGCGCTGGCCGCGGGCTAGTCCGGGGCTCTAGTCTGTAGTCTGTGGGTCACCATGCAGCAGCCTGACCCGGCTCCTGCTCCGGGGTATCTATTCGCAGCTGCCATGGTAGCCGTGGCAGCCACACGCCCCAACCGGCCCGACCACCAGCAGCAAGCTGACCCCGAACGACCGTGGCATAAATTTCTAGTCCGCTCTTGCCAGGAAACATTGTTCCGGAGCCGGGGAGTCTTTATACTCTTCTGAATCTCGGATAATATCCCGCGGCAAAGCAGAAAATAAGGGGATGAGGGATGAGGGCAGGGAGAGGGGCCGGGGGCGTGTCGGGCCGGAGCGGACCCTGTTTTTTTCCTGGGCGCAGAATACTACTTCTTTGGTCGACGAATTACGAACCTCTCTCTCTCTAGCTCCTCCCGCAACGCTTTCCCCGAAGGCCTTATGGCTGTTTTCTCTACGTGTCGCTTTAACGAGGAACGGCTGCCGAGATGAAGGCGCGCCCCAAGTGGCCAGCAGCAGCAGACTGGGTTGGGCGGAGACGGGCGGGCGGGTGGGATGGCGGCCTCTATGCGCAGCAGCCCCAGCCCGCTCCACTCCGTATTCGAGACAATCCTCTGGAAAATGATCCAGCAATAGTGCGATCGGCTTGGGGCCCTGCTTGGCTCGGGCTGGGCGGGGCTATGGGCGGCGCCAGAGGCCCCTGGTCCTACTCGGCCTTCGTTGGGCTGACTCCTCCCTGCCTCTCGGCTCGATGACCAGCGGATTGGAATGGAAGCGCTGGCTATGGCAGGGGTGGGCGAAAGGGAGGAAGGGGAAAGGGGGGGGGGGGCGCTTAGGCACCATTCATATTCTCGTCGGCATTGTCTGCAGAGGAACTGTTGTGGGTGTTGCGTCCTTGGAGGTAACCGTCAAGGAGGAAAGCTCGATCGAATGCTCTGCCTGAGTCGCCATAGCGGCAGCCGCCCCACTCTCCTCGGAGCTCGAAGGTAATAGAGCAACACCAAGTAACGCATGTCCTTCCCGCGGAGGAGAAGCCTTTGCTCCGGCGCGAGGCCGACATGGCGCTCCCGTCAGGATCATGATCAGGGAAGGCGGGCTGCGGCGGCGGGGCGCGGGGACGCAGGCGGGCGGGGTGGAGCAGGGCGGGGTCAATTGGAGAGGCAGCGTGCGCATTGTCCGTTTCCCAGGGGGGCTCAGCGCAGCTCAGAGGGACCCGGGAGAAGGCGGAAGGAGGAGAGGATGAAAGATTAGCAGTCTTTCATCACTTCTCCGTCTTGGCGGCGCGGCGCGGCGCGGCCCGCACTCCGAATGACGACTCGACTGACTCGACTAGACTTGCTCGGAGAGCTGTGACGACCTGTGTCCTCTCGCTCGAGGACACCGACATGATGGCGCTGTTCTTGTTCTTGTGGTGCAGTGGCGGCGCGCGTCCACGTTCAAGACGGCCTCGCCGGCTGGGAGGCCGCCATGTGAGCGACGCACCATGGAGCCCGAGCCCGCCCAGTCCGCCGGGGGCGGCCCAGCCGGAGGCCCCGCCGGAGGCCCAGCCGGAGGCGGCCCTGCCGAGGGCGACGCTACCGGAGACGGCCCTCCCGGGGGCGGACCGGAGGCAGCGCCCGCCGGGGGCGGGCAGCGCGGGCCGGGGGAGCACAGGGAGCGAGAGGACGGCCAGGCCCCGGCTGGCGGGACGCGCCAGAACGGCCTGCCGCCCGCCCCCGCCCCTGGGGGTGGTCCTGGGGGCGGCGCAGGCGGTGGCACGAGGACCACAGCCGACACAAGCAGCACCAAGACCAGGCAGGCCGACCACGGCGCACTCAACGGAGGAGCTGCCGGCCGGCCCGCTAGAGCGAGGAGCTCTGGGGCCGGCCGAGGCGCGGCCAGGGGCCGGGGTGGCGGGGGTCGAGGCCGAGGCCGTCCGCCGAGCCGCGAGCCCGCAGGGGAGCCAGGGGCGGGAAGCGTGGGCAGCGACCTGGCCAGCGGGCTGCTCAAGTCCCTCAAGAGCCTGGCTGGCACGGCGGCGGGGGCGGCGGCCGGTGCAGCGCAAGGTGAGTGGTGTCGACCTGTCGACCTGGGTCTCTCTACTTGTCAAGTCGCCTGCTGTATTTTTTCGACGTAGCTATATATAGTCGTTCTTTTCTTGAGCCAGCCTGGCCTGCGGGGGGGCCACCCCTGACCTCTGCCTCTGTAGCAAGCGTTAATTGCGTGGCGTGCTGATCTTTTTAGCTAAGCGTAGTTAGACGCTCTCGCTACTTTTCATGCCTCTCTGCGGCTGCCGTTGTTGTTTCTCCGGAGTTTTATTCTTCGCTTGCGCATTATTTCACAATGTTTCCTCCCCAGTGAACGTCTCAAAGTAAAGTTCGCCGTCGGTGGGAGGGCCGCCCGGGGCGGGCCGGGGGCAGGCCGGAGAGTTGCTCTGGTGGTGCGGTGCGAGAGGGGAGAAACGTGTCGCACTCGCTCTCGTCGATTCGAATCCGTCGACATCCGTAGACGCGCGCGCCCTCGTGGCGTGCGATAGAGGGTAGGCGTGCCACGCCACAGTCGCGCCTCCACGGGGACGTCGCGTTGAACTCGCGGGGGGGGGGGGGGGGTCGCCGGCGTGACGCGATGAGGGAGCGCCTCGACAGAGCGTAGAGTGTGTCGCAAGTTGTTTTCTCCTCAAACATATGCTCTCCATATACAGCCCCCCCCCCCCCTTCCACTCCACCAGACCCCGCCGCCTCAAACCCGCACCGACAAAGGCGGCCCTACAATGCGAAAGGGTATAAGGAAACGCCCCCGCATCCCACCCCCGCCCTCCGTTGACTCTATCCCTAAACCCCCAACCACCATTCCCCCCACAACCCTACCCGCACCCCTACCCCCGCTCCCCTACCCCCGCTCCCGCCCGACCCAATACCAGCATTCATTATGCATTGCGACACGACGCGTCTCTGGTGAAAGGTTTTCTCCCAGACCGAGGAAAGAATGAAGTAAGAAGGCCCCGCCTGTGCGAGAATAGATAAATAGAAGGGATCGGTTTGTAGAGAAACGCGAGCGAAGAGGCGGTACCCTTCTCTTAGCCCCACCCCTCCCCTTCACCCCTTTCGTGAGATGGCTGGGAGAAGTCCCAAACCGCCTCTCTAAGTCCACCCTGTCCGGTGGATGAAAGGCTGCGAAGGTCACGAGGAAACAGACAAAGCCGGCGCAGAGGATCGCCCGCCTTCATCAACGTTTACCCATGGGTGTTTTGTGCGCAAAACCGTCTGCTCTGCTGTAAATTCACGTGGAACGTCTGCGTCGAGCGGCCTCGAGGCAAGCTGCCTGGGGTAGGGGGTAAGGAGGTCGTTTGCAAAGTGATACACACACATTCGTGTGAGAGTCTCTGTGACGTGAGCAGCGCGGCGCTTCTTATCGGAGTGATGGGGGCCTGTCAGCGAGAAAGGGAAGAGAGAGGCAGAGGCAGAGGGAAAGGGGAGAGGGAAGAGGGAGAGGGGATAGGGGCTCGTGAATTACGGACCGCGCCCTGGGAAGAGGGAGGGGAAGAGGGCGCAACTCACCGAGGCCGAGTCACCGCATATGGTGTGCGCGGCAGGAGATAGGCGGGTAGGTGACCGGCGGGGCGCGGCGGGGAGGTTCGGAACGGGGTGTGGGAAGGGTGTGTATGGAATTTTCCCCAGCCGCGGATCGACTTCTCCGCGTCCTCATTCTCCTCAGGGGAGATTGTGGTGCGGGCCGGGGCCGGGGGAGCAGGAGGAAGGCTGAAAAGAGGTGCTCGCTTAATGCTAATGGTATGGCCTGTTCAAAAACGGGACGCCTCGCCAAAGGCGCTATAGCTCCTCGCCCACCAGGCGGGAGGTGGGGCTGGTTTGGTTATATTGGAGGGTGCGAGGCCGCCGGATGGCGCGGTGGGAGCGGCGAGGGCGCCGCGCCGAACCGAGTCGAACCGTGGGGGCGACGCGTTCCGCAGCGCGTCGTTCGCGGGGCGCGTCCGGCTAATGGTGTATCGATGTTTATTACTCCGCGGAGGCGATATGCGCGCCCGCCCCCGTGATGGCCTCTAATCTGGTGCCGCCCTCGTCCCGTCCCGCAGCGCGCTAATGGAGCCAGCTGCAGTCGCGGTGGGGGGGGGGGCAAGTGATTTCCTCTGGCTGCCTTTACGATTACTTTCCCGCTGCTGCGTGGAGTGGCGCGGTGCGCGGCGTTGCGCTTCTCGCGTCCGGCCGGAGAGCGAGCGCCCGTCAACAGCGGGGTAGGCCGCCCGCCCAGCGCGGGAGTCACGGACGGGCGCCGCTTGCCTACCCGACCGGTCCGCAGGGGCCCGGCCCAGCTTTGACCCGCTCGCCCCGCCCCGCCCTGCCCTGATGCCCGGCAGAGAGTAACTGTCCTCGTGCTCGTGCAGTATGCTGTATTGTCCCGGCGTGCCCCCGCTGGCGCCTCCCGCCTCTTTCCTCCCCCACCCTTTCCTTATTACGGCGCAATCTCGGCATACCTGGGTGGGCGTCCTGGAGGGATGTGGCTCCAGGGACAAAAGCGGAGCGCTGTGCTGCCGCTTGTCTGTCGGACCCGGCCTCCATAGAGCTGGGCGTGGCTTCAAAGAAAGGGCCAGTAACAGCAAAGCGGCCGCCGAGGTGTCCGGAAATAGACTTGTCGAGCTACAAGAAAGTATAGTGTGTATTGTCGTCCGGGCGCCGAGGTATGCCAGCCATTCTTTGCTGGCGAGGAGGGGGTGTTATGAGTGTCCTGGTGGCGTTGGGAGGGGGCCGGGGCCGGGGCGCCGCGCCTACTGTACAATACGTGAGCGAGGGGTGGGGGTCAGCACGCACAGGACATGACAACACGGGGGCCGGTAGGGGGCGAACAGTTCAGGCGCGCTCGGCTCGGCCCGGGGGGCGGGAGTTGTGGATCACGGTCTGGTTGCGCTGCTGGGAGAACGGCTTCCGTCCGACCGTCCGTCCGACCGTGTGCGGTGCGGGGCCTCCGGGTCCCCCCGTGGGAGCGGAGCCGACCCCAAAGGTTAAAGGATTAGGGAATTGTCGATTTCATCTCGAGGATGACCACACAGCACCGCCCACGGTGGCCTTGTCCGTGGAATCCGGCGCCCCCCTTCCCCCTCCCCTCCCTCAACCCCTTCATCCCCTCCCGCGCCCTCCACTCCCGAGAAATAGGCGGATCGAACCGACCCGGCGGGGCCGGAGCGGGGACGGGCGGCCCCCGCCTGGCGGTCTGGGGCCCCCGGGGGGCGCGGCCCGGCGGCGGCGCGGCGGGCGTGGCGGGCACGTGGTGCACGTCGGGGAGGCCCTGGCCAGGCCCCGGGGCCACACGTGCACCGCCGTGCTGCTCCCCGTGGTTGCGGAGCCCAGGCCTCTTTTACATACATATGTATGCATCTATCTTTTTTCATCTTTTTGTAGTTTCTTTTTTTTTTACTTTCTGAGCGACGAGCGTGATGAGGCGCAGTGGGCCTTGGTCCCGCGGGTCCCGGCGGAGGGGATGGGGCGGGAGAGGAGGAGGGGTAGTGTGGCTCTTTGGCCTCCCTCGGTGCGAGGCCAGCCAGCCCATACCTCTTGTGTTTACCTACTTCTACGTCGCACGACGGCCTTTCTCCGTGTGAGTGTCTCTGTGTGTGAGTGTGTGTGTGTATGTGTATGTGAGTGTGCGTGTGTGGGCTGGGGGAGTAGCTAACGTCATTTGCATTCTGGGACACAGCCAATGGCTTTGTGGGTCACGCGCTCGCCTCCGGCCTGCTAGCTCTGTTGTCTCACTGTCGGTGTTATCCCCCATAATTGGAATGGATGGGTGGGAATGGGAGGGACCATTTAAAATAAAATTCGGGTGGGGAGAAAGAGGAAGAAGGAACACGCTGAGCGTTTTATGGACAGACAGTGGCAGCTGACAATTCGGTGGAAGGGAATACAACATGTCAGAGAGGACTGTTCCCTTATTTACTTTGCAGAATTGCTTGTTAAGTACGCGGGCTGTGTTCCGTGTTCCTTGTTCCTTGTTAGCTTGGCGCCGGTGGATACTCCTCCCTTCGTGAATTCGGAAACCCGATCGAGCAGACTCAGACTGGTCTGGCTTATTCTTCCTCCTCCTCGAGAACACGAGGAGTTTTGGTTTGATGGGGGAGCGTGAGGGAGGCGGTACGGTTGGGG
>NW_026267212.1:105623-110220 GCF_000697945.3 Frankliniella occidentalis | reverse complement strand
GGGGGGGCGCCCGAGACGGCTGGGCAGAGAAGCCGTACTGGTGCGCGCGCCTCGGTGGCAGACTCGATCTCGAAAGACTCTCCTGCCGCCAGCCTAAGGCGGCCCCCTAAGGCGAGGCCCGCGGAGACCGTACCCCCGGCCCCTGGCCCCGGCCGATGGCTAAGGCGGCCCCAAAGGCCGGGCCGGGCCGCGCAGAAACGAATCAAATATGCAGGGGGTCTGACTGAAGGCAGCCTGCAGCAGCGGCGACGCTACCAGCAGCCCGGCAAGGAGCAAGGACACCAGGACAGGAGACCCACTCCATCTCGACGGCAAAATCTGTCGCGACAAGTTGTCAAATTAGGACTTCATTTCAGAGCTCTCTGCTTGCTGTCAGGGCCAGGAGGGGACCCGGGTGACGTCGCAGACCTATAGGTTCCCCTCTTGTTTATTTCAGACTATTTTCCCCCGCTCGCGTTTTAGATTTTTCTTGCGATGCGGTGCAAATTTCTCGCAAGCGATGAACAGAACGAGAAGAATCATTTAGAAAGTGCGTCCGCAGTTCGCCATTACATGATTACTAGGTTCAGGTGAGTTAGTGCAAGCTCTAACATAGCGCCTTATAGGTAGGCAACATCAAACCTGCACATCATGCGTGCAGTGCGGGATGGCCTACCCTGAGTCTCGCAGGCGCCCAGCTTCCCCACAATTTGCCGAATGAATCTGAGAAAAAGCTGGCGTGCTTTCTGGACGATCCCTAATGGAGAGTGGGAAGGGGGGGGGGGGGCTCCGGCGGGGATGGGGAGGGTGAGGGCGCGCACCTGCCACTCGCCCGGGCAGCAGGCAGCACCCCTCCTTTCCCTCACTCAATCTCGCCTCTCCCTCTCTCTCTCTCTCTCTCTGCCTCTCCCCTCTCTCTACACCCACCCCATCTCTATATATCTCTCTCTTTCTCTTCCGCCCTCCGCCCTCGTTTGGCAGGATAATTCGATTCTTCCCAATGACTGCGGCGTTGGCCAACACGCCCGGGGCGGTGTAGCAAATCGGCCGCAGCCCGCGCGAATCGCCGCGCTTCGCTTTTTCAGCCGCGAATTAAAGGCATTCGCGAAAACAGGAAAATAAACGACAGTCGTGTCGGCGCGGGGACGGCTCGCGCGACTGAGTGAGCGGCGGGCGGACGCGCGCGAGAGAGTGAGAGGTGGAGGGGGGGGGGGCAGGATCTGAGCGGGTTGAATGGGCCGGCTCCGTTAGACGCCCAGCTTTGCGGTTTAGAGTCGTGTTCCGCAGCCCCGGCTCGGTCGGCACCAAGTGGATACGATACATTTCTTTATCGCTCGCACCTCTATCACCTCCTTCTCTCTTCTCTCTCCCTCTCGCGCACGCAGCTATGGGCGTGGCGCCGCGTGGCGCTGCAGCCGCACCCTGTGCCCCTCGCCATAAACGTACCTAAAGCGGTCTCGTGGCGGCACTACTATAAAAACGCCGGCTTTACGAGCCCCTCCCCTCCCCGCCACGCCCCGCTTGCTCGTGCGTCCGCATAGCGATACCTGGCCGGCACCCCCTAACGGGCCGCGGCCGGGCGACGGCGTCAAGCTCAAGGTCCCCTACCCGCAGGACCCTGAAAGACCCCGCAGGACCCTGCAAGACCCTGCAAGACCCCGCAGGACCCCGCAGGAGCCGCAGGGCGTGGCAAATATTTGGCCAGTTTATTCGTGCGACTGTATTGCTGTGCGGGGTTATTTGAGAGAGAGAGAGAGAGAGAGAGAGAGAGAGAGAGAGAGAGAGAGAGAGAGCAGCTTCCTTCTCTCGCCATTCCTCTCTGTGGCGGGAACCCATAGGCTGCTCGGTAATAACCCTTCACCACACCATGAGACCGGTTATACTGCGTCGTTTAATTGAATGCCATATATATTGCAGGTAACAAAACTGCCTCTCTTGGTCTGAAAAGGTTTACGTTTTCGACAAAACCATGGTTGCTACAATAATATCCATCGTTAGACGAGCGAAAACTTTACGACTGCCTCTAATCAAATAAAAGCCAAACTGTAAATTATGTTATCACAGAGCGCTGTTGTTTTCTTAAATGACATTTCGGGAATATCACACTTTTTTTAACCTTTACTGAACGATACAAAATTTACGAATGGCGGTGTGGGGGGGGGGGGGGGGGGGGGTAGAGGTTGCAGCCAGGGCCAGGGGGCCCATGACATGCGGAGGGAGCCAGGGAGCCATGGAGTAAGCATGAGCGAGCGCCGGCGCGGCGGCGTTGCTACAGGGATTAAGGGGGGATTTCCCCCCAGCGTGCTCCAGCCAGGCGGTTCTCTCTCGCTCTCCGTCCGTTTCGCCCAACCGCACGCTCCACACCCCTCGCCGGCGCCGTCGAGCTATACGTGCTTATTTTCCCGCAGGAAGGTTGTTCCCCCGGATTCGAGCCGCAAAGGCATGTGTTTACTTTTTCCTCGAAGTTATGAGACGGAATTGGGCTCTCGGGAAAGCTGAGTGGGTCGCGCGTGTCGCGGTAGCGACGGCTGCTGATGAGTTTTCATTTATTTTTATTTTTATTGGAAGGTGGAAGGTTGGTGCCCCATCGCAACGGCATAGTACAGTGTTCTACTATGGGCAAGCGATGGCGTTCGGTCAGAGAGTCACACTCCCTCCTTTTCCTCCGTCTGCCCCGCCCTGCTCACGCCGCCTCTCGGGTCTGCATCAAAGCGAGACCCTCTTGCCTTTTCGTCAATCGTTTGCGCGGTGGCTGCAACAGGTTCGCGCGCGCGGGGAGCGGGGCGGTTGGGAAGGGACTTTCTTCTCTCTGCGGGGGCTTGGTCTGCTGCTGGTGCCCTCGCCTTCGCCCCTCAGCGGCCCTCTCGCCTGACCCCTGACCCCTGCGGCAAGAGCCCGCGCTCTCCCGCCTCAGCCCGCTCCACCCAGGTGCAGAGCCACGACCGGCCACGCGGTCCCAGTCTCTCATATTTGCAGTATCATATGGCCTTCTGCCTCTTTGGCTGTTGAGCTTGTGTGCGTGTGTGTGTGTGACGTGCGCGTGTGTGACTTTTTGCACGATTGTGATGTGTCCGTGTTGGGTCTTTATTTGCTGAGCGCGGTGTCGGGATGGGAGCCCCGTTGAGGGTGGGGCCCGGTTACGATCCCCGTGGCGGCGCCCGCAAGCTGATCGTGCCAGCGCCTTGCCTCCCGCTTGTTAATTTCCAACCAACCGCTTCGTAGAAAAGTTTTTCGGTGATCTTTCTTGCCACCTCGGTTTCTATTTATTTTTGTAGCCAATTTTCCCTGAGCCGCCGCTGCTCTGTGACGAACTCTGAGCGAGTTTTATCTTTTCATAACGAACGACGGTGCGCGACGGCGGAGGCGGCGACGGCGGTCTTTTCACAGAGAAAATGACTCCCCTCTGGTGTTTTTATTTTATTTCCAGGCGGGCTGCGGTTCAGCGTGGCGCCCCGGCCGGGGGATGGCGGCTTCACGCAGTGGCTCACCGCCATGCAGATGGTGGCGCGCCTGCAGGGCGGCATCCCGCCCGAGTTCCGACGAACGGTAAGTCATAAAAAGTGTGTGCGCCGCGAGACGCGGTCGGGGACAATAATACCGTTGTGACCTTCTCGGGGGAAAGGGGGGGGGGGTTGAAGTGCTGTCTGACTGGCGGGGGCGGCTCGTTCGTCGCGATCGCCTCCCTCCTCCCCCCTACCAGCCCTTCTCGGACCCCCCGCGAGGCGAGGTGGTGACGTGTGCGATCACGTTCCGTGTTATTGGCGGACCGGGAGCCGTCGTTCGTCATCAATAACTCGTAGTGGACGCGTCCAAGTCCTCTCGCAAGGAGCCCGGCTATGGCTGCTCTCGAGACAACCCGCGCACGACCCCTGACCCCACCACCACGCGCAAGATAAATGGCTCGGGTCATATTGAGACTCGGAACACATGACTCTCCAGGGGGCACTTCCTCCTTCACTTTGGTATTTTCACTTTGTAGTTTTTGCCCGAGTCATTCCTATTTTGGATTCCTTTCGTGCGTTTTCGATTAGGCGTTTAGAAACTCAGACATGGTTCGAGCCCCTGCAGACAATAATAATCAATAAGGTCCCTGGCGTTTCATGATACGTGACATGAACCTGAAAATGTCAAGCCTCTTTACCTCAATCCTGTATTGAGGCGTATAATCCCTACCCAACCCACGCACAGGCAGACAAACAAACCAGCAGAAGAAAACTTTTTAGCCAGCTGGAGTTAATAGACTCCGCGCTGTCACTCCAGCCAACAAAAAAAAATGTTGTCCTTTTTTCCATTTCGAGTAAAGGGCGAGTGGTCGTGGGGTACTTTACTTTCCAGCTGAGCTGTTGCGTCCCACGTGCCGGACGGGCGTGCTGCGCGTTTAGGGGGGGATGGAGGAGCTGCGGCCGGGGCGGGGAGCAGCAGCTCCTGACGGTGGTAGCGCCTTTTGTGGTGCGCACTATGCAGATGAGGTGGCAAGGGCTCCAAGTACAGCGGAGGGTGTGGCGAAGGCGGTAGCGGCGGCGGTCGTGGCAGAGGCAGCAGCTGCAGCTGCAACAGTGGCGGTGGAACAATGTGTTATACCCCGCTGCGCGCGGGGGCGGGGGCGGACGAAGGGGGG
>NW_026267212.1:94700-95547 GCF_000697945.3 Frankliniella occidentalis | reverse complement strand
AAACCGAAGAGAAAGAAAAACAAAAAGAAAAAAACGACAAGCATTATAAGTGGATACAGATTAATTATCAAAGTCACACAATAAATTTTGGATCATTTCTGGGAATGTCGTCAACTACATAGTTGTCACATGAGAATGAAATCAAATACTTAACGAGATCAAAACCAAATGCCTCTATATCTACTTAGGTAGGGGCGGGGGTGGCTGAGTGTAGGCAAAACCATTCATTTGGTACTGCGCATAGGCCATGGCGCTGCTAGCCATAGACTGGGGTGCGGCGGCAGGTGGTGGTCCGGGTGGCATTGCTCCGAAGCCGGCGCCTGCGGCCGTAGCACCGTTGCCTGCAGCGCTTCCTCCCAACAGTGGAGGAGGGTTGCCGAAGCCGCCGCGTCCTCCAGAGGAGCTCCTGGCCGCCCCTGCCCCAGCCTCGCTGCCCCAGCGCGAGCCCCGCTCCTCCCGGTCGCCCCTTGGTCCTCCATAACTTCCACCACGGCTCCCTCCAAGGCCGCCTCCCAGGCCGCCGCCGAGACCACCTCCAAGGCCACCGCCGAGACCACCCCCGAGGCCGCCGCCTAGGCCGCCGCCGCCGCCACCACCTCCGCTGCGTCCTCCAAGGCCACGAGGGCCGCGGTCGTCGCGCCCTCCACGGAAGCCCCCGCCTGAACGGCCGCCGCCACCACCGCCGTACCTGCTTCGACCTGCAATTGGATGAGAGTCAATTTTATTTGCCGCAAATCTAGATGGAAAACCCAGGTAGCAGAGCCACGTGCAACGCGCAGAAGGCGCATTTTTGAACTTTCAATGCCAAAAACGAGAGAAAAAAAAACAACAATTTTTTATTTTTTTT
>NW_026267212.1:93824-94582 GCF_000697945.3 Frankliniella occidentalis | reverse complement strand
CGGCGTCACGGTGACTGACTGTGTGTTTCCGTTGTGTTCCAGATGTGGCTCACCCTGGCCGACAAGCACCTGCAGCGCCGGGGGGTGGACTGGCCGCAGGCGGAGCGCCTTTGTTTCAGCGAGTGGAGCAACCCGGACGACGACGAGCTGGGCGTGCAGATCGTCAAGGTGAGAGGAGGTGGGGGTCACACACGGGCGGGGGTTGGGGTAGGGGTTGATTGCTCCCCGGGGAACTTCCCCATTAGCGAGGGACCGTTGCGGACGTGGGCCGCCGGAGCGGGCGCGTGGACTCGGCCACCGTCTGGCTGCAGACTTGCTGCCCGCGTCTCGTCCTCGTCCGCACGGCTTAAAACTTCCCCGACTACCCTCGAGTTGGTAACGTCAGGAGAGCGCGGCTGCGCGACACATTGAGCGCGAGCTGCACCCGAAAACGGAAGTCCGTAAATTTTGTGGTGGGGGAAGGGCGAGGGGAGCAGGGGTGGTGACACACGCCCACCCCCGCCGCTCACAGCACAAGGGCACCGGGCCTTGTGTATGAGCCCGGCTGGCTCCCACATGCACTCCGCTGGGCTGCTTAGTTTCCCACCCGGAGCCCCACAAGGGAAGGGCCCCGGGGCCCGGCCCGGCCCGGGGATGGAGATCAATAGGTCGTCGTCAGGCTTAGCGTCGCCACCACGGCCTGCTTCCGCGCCGCTGCAGCGCCTTCACCTCTCAAGGGCCGGGCACTGCAGCTGTCCCGGGCGGGCGGAGATGGGGGG
>NW_026267212.1:63354-87119 GCF_000697945.3 Frankliniella occidentalis | reverse complement strand
TTTTTTTTAAATGAAGGCCTTGCTACCTAGAACGTGAGCAATCATATATTAACCGGTCACTTACTTCGTCCAAAGGCCCCTGATCTGGACATCTCTGACAGTTCATAGAGCTTGGGGTTGACAACTTGTTTTGCCTCTTGGAGAACACTGATTAGGTCGTTGGCCTTGTTTCCATTTTGAGGAGTGAAGAAAGCATAGGCAGTTCCAGTCTGCCTAGAACGTCCAGTGCGACCAATTCGGTGAACGTAGTCCTCCGAAGAGGAAGGATAGTCATAGTTGATGACAAATTTAACATCATCAACATCTGTGAAGCGGATAAAATAACATCAACTCTAGAGCGAGAGAACAAACATGATTGCAGATGAAAATGACTTTGTTTTTATAAAATTTGAGAGTAAGTTAAGAGTTCAAATGCAATGGAAGGGCAAAAGCTTTGATGTTAGATACCAAACCCAGGAAAATTGAAAACCCTGCATGATAGGTCTCAACTTACTCTCACAGATAGTTGTTAACTAGATATTTGATTAATTATAATTTAATAAAAATTGTAATGGACCTAATTTTATAACATGCAAGCATACTGCCAGTTAAAAAAAGGAATTTCTAAATAGTATGATGAAAAGTTACAGGATTCTGAAACAAAGCTAATAGTATTTCTTTAAAGTTTTGATTAGAGATTTATAAAGATAAAACACACAGAACCGAATGGCTGGTCTTCATAATACAGTCCAGTTAATTGTAGGTATATTCACTGAATTGAAAAATTAAGTTGCTTCATAAAATAAATGTGAATCCTGCAAATTTTGTGAAGAAACAACATTCTCCTTCCTCTTGAGAATTACTTTAAATGCTTTAAGAGACAAGTAAATAGAGAGGTCATTTTCTTTTAAAGAAATCTAGATAATTTCTCAAATTTGTACCATTGCATCCGAAGCTATGGGTTTGATACCTAAAAACTGAAACAACCAAAGGCATAGTCTGCTAGAGGCTTCACACAGAAAATAAATTTAAAAATAATGGAATGGAGGTGGGATACTGAACACCAAACAAAATTCCAAGATTTTCGACAAGAGCGACGACCACTGAACTGAACAAAGCAGCACAGTCGACTGCCCTTACCTGAGCTGGCGCTCTCTTGTTGCTCCCCTCCGAGACATAGCCTCCGTGCCACATGGGATCCTGTTCATGCCTGCCTACTACACTCCTAGAGCTTGACAACTAACTCTGGACGGTGCGGTGCGGTACGGTGGGGCATCGCTTTTGAAAAACGCGCCAAGGACGAGCCAAGGATTACGATTCCCATCCCCTGTGTGGCTGCGGGGAATACATTTCAACCGCACAGAGGCACTGCCAGACAGTGAAACCACCTCATCTTGCATGTGCCTCTGGAAAAGAGAAAACAACCAGACTCTGTTAATAGTTGACAAATATCCTAAAGACATGATGCCCACTCACAACACAGCATTTGCATAAGTGGTTCCTGCTAGCACACTTAAGAACTAGCTGCACCTGCTGTATCTTACGCATCTTATGCCTGTTTCATGACAGGCAAAGCCGGCTCTTAGCTCTTCAGACAATACAGGTCACATCTAGGGGGAAAGGCAGAGGTGGAGGGGTACTAACCTCTGCCCTTACCTTTGATACATCCAAGCTGAACTTAAGCAATGAGATAAATCAAAGAAATTCTTAGTATGTTTCCAGCATACCAAGAATTATCATTGCAGGCTCTTGAAAATATACTGGGATTTTATGCAAATTACAGTTCCTACACTTCAGAAAAAGAATATTCAGCATGGATAGGAAAACCTTCATACATCACCAATAGACTAAAAAAGTTAGTCAAATAAAAGATAAAATAACTTTTATGATGTGACCAATGTATACCTAACACTAAGAGCTGGCAAGTTTTAAGTTTGGCGGAGCGGCCGTGAATACAGTTGTTTATAATTGCATAGAGATGTGTACCAGCATCTCTATGAGGCGGACATAATTGTTAAATACATAATCTGACCTTTCATGGTATTTTGTGTTGTTGATACATGTTAGGTTAAAAAATTAAATACATTCAAAATATGAATCATCTACACTTAAAAGACATAGGTGAAATAGAATGGCAAATTCACATGGCAAAATAGCTGAGCTCCATAGAGATGAAGGTACCACACCTCCCTAAACATAAGACATAACACAGTCTCAGAACCAACAGAAGGAATTAACAGCTCGCTACAGAGAGCACAATTCCAAGCTGTTAAAAGACTCACACACACCCCTCCAACACCATGCAGAGAGATGTTACTTAAAATATTCGAACATCAACTCCTAAATAAATGGATACCGTGAGAAATGAGGTGTTGGTCAACCCTATGGTGACGACTCAGCTTGTATTGTTACCATGAGTACAAGTTCACCCTACAGCACAGTATGTGATCTTTCTGAATTGTAACTGAGCTAACACTCTTACCCTTGATTAATGGTTAGTGTAACATGTTTACAGTGTTAGCTTGAGTTTTAATGACAACACGTAATAATAACTTCTGTTAAGGAAACCATGAAAATCACCACCATCAAGTTCTCCAAACTGCAATGTGTGTGACTATGACAATCACACATTACCTTGCATGAACTTGAGGGATTTATGTCAGATTTAAAGTAGACCAGCTCCGCAAACACAGCAGCAAGACAACTCACAGCTGGGCGTAGTACTCCAGGGCATCAGCTTTGACTCAATTTGTCAACTAGTCTGGTAGAAAACACCGCGCCGTCCCCTTACTCTGACTTTTGTTCAGCATGTCCACAACTGCAGTCATCATTTCACAAGGCTAATAAGTCACAATGTCGTCAATACAAGCAAATCACAAACAAAAATCGTCGTTAAGTAATTAAACAGTTCCAAAATTTAGGAATAGGTACTGAGGTGTCCCAATAAATGATCGATCATTATCATGGGATTTAAATTTCTATGTGCACATTCAGAATGAAATGAGACTGCAGATGTCTTACCACCAGGTGCTTCACTTGCTGAGAAATGTAAAGACAGAAAACAGTTCTTGACTCTTACAAACTAGACAGACCCCACCCATAAATAATCACAGCAAAAAGTTCTGGTGGTGAACTGGAACAAGAGTCAGACTGAATTCCAATAAAGTAACAAACTCTCCGACCTGTGAAAGCTCCTCAATTTTCCACGCAGACATCCAGAAAGGTGCAAGAATGTACAAAGATAGGCTGAAACTGGAAAGGAATTTGTGATTGGCTTACCTAAACCTCGAGCAGCCACATCAGTTGCAACCAATATGTTGATTTTCCCATTTCTGAATTCTGAAACATAATTTTTAAAAATACATTTTTTTTTAAAGCTGAAGTATTTTAGTAGCATGTTTATGTTAAATAGATGAATACGGTTACCATTTAGCACATAATCTCTCTCTTGTTGCGATTTATCTCCATGAATGGCCATTGCATGCCATCTAAGAACAAAAAAAGGTAAGCTAACAAACACAAAACAAAATCCTAAAGAGAGGAAAGTTATACCTCAAAAAATCCTTACCCATATCTTGAGAGTGCACGAGTTATTTCATCAACTTTTCTTTTTGTCTCAACAAAAATCATTGTTTTATTTTCTGCTTCAGCAGCAATTTCTTGTAAAAGCTTAAGCAATCTGGAAATAATGTTGCCATATATACCGTGAAGAAAATAATAATACAGAGTCAGTTACACTACTGCTTTGATTGAAACAAAACTCACTTGCCCTCCTTCTCATATTCTTGGCAAACATCAACAATTTGAAGAATATTATGATTAGCGGACAGTTGAAGAGATCCTACATTGATCTGGATGTAGTCTGTCAAAAATTCTTCAGCTAAATTGCGAACTTCCTTGGGCCATGTTGCAGACCACATCAAAACTTGACGGTCTGGCTGCAATTGAAAATTGAGTAAAGCAAAGAATCAATTACAGCAGTTCAGACCTAAAAGCAGCATATTCCAGAGGACAAGTACAAACACAATTACCCTAATTTGTTCAATGATCTTTCTGATTTGGGGTTCAAAACCCATGTCTAACATTCTATCAGCTTCATCCAACACAAGGTATGTGCATCGTCTCAAATTGGTGGTACCACGTTCCAAGAAGTCAATAAGGCGCCCTGGTGTGGCAATTACAATTTCAACACCTCTTTCCAAATCTCTAGCTTGGCCTCCCTTTGGAGCACCACCAAAGACACATGTATTGCGGACATAAGTAGATGATCCAAATTCAGTGGCCACCTGCTGAATCTGTTGTGCTAATTCTCTGGTTGGAGCGAGGACTAAGGCAATGGGTCCATCATTACGAACTATCCTTGGTTGATAGTTGATGTGAACTACAGCCGGCAATATATACTGTAAACATGCAAAAAATGTTGTTAAATGACCTGAAGATGACTAAAATTTATACTTTAAAAAAATTAGAACTTTACTTACAGCAAGTGTTTTGCCTGAGCCTGTCTGGGCAATGCCAACCATGTCTCGGCCACTCATAGCAATGGGCCATCCTTGAGCTTGAATGGGAGTGGGTTGGGAAAACCCTTGTTTCCTACATATGATGAACAAGTATTAGATATTTCACAGAGAGAACCAGATGGGACAAATTATTTCGTCATAAATACCTTATTTCAGCCGTGACATAATCTGGAAAATTAACCTCCTCAAAATACATGATTGGCTGAGGACAATCAACGCCCTTTACAGTAATTTCTACACTGGATCGATATGCGGCTACTTCCTGAGGAGTTCTATATGAAAACAGGTAAAAAGTATTAGCATGTTTACCAAAATTACACATCACCCTTTTCTCTCAACAAATATTTTCTAACCTGTTAGCAACCGTAGGATGGGGAACATAAAAGTCTTTCCTGAATGGCTGAAGTGTACTCATGTCCCATCTAGGCTTTCGAAGACGTTCTCCAGGCTGCTTGCCCTTGAGGCTGCTACCAAAGCCTCCTCCACCAAATCCTCCTCCAAAACCTCCCCCAAATCCACCACCACCTCCAAAGCGGCTACCTCCTCCAGATCGACCAAAATCTCGACCACCTCCTCCCCCTCCTCTTCTGCCATCCCTGGAGCTGCCTCGGTCTCTGTCTCTGTTCCTGATGTGAAAAAAAACTTCATGTAATCATGCAGATCAATGAAATAATTTTTAAAAAATACTGACAAATCCTTTTATTATGTTAAGACAAAGTGGATATTTTCAAAGACATTGGGAGAAAGCCATCAATTTTTCTAACTAGCAAAGAGGGCCAGAGGGCCAACAGTGCTCCTAGTATAACATTTTAAATTTATTTTTGTTATTGTTTTTGTAAAACTTGGTTAAAGAGTTGCCCATACAGCACTTATGAAGAACAAATTAGATTGAAAAGCATCAAAAGTCTCAGCTAGGGTACCTTCCCCAGGATAAAAATAGACCTAGCTAATATCAGTTAACAGATAATAACAAACAGCAAGTTAAGTTTGTTGTTTTCTTAAATTAGAAGGGTTACTGCATATAAGAATTCTTTAGATGCAAGGTAAAATTAAAATTAGATGGTTAAAAAATATGTCTAGAGACCAAAATAAAACTGAAATTTGTGGGTGTAAACAGCAGGATTTATTGAAGATCTAGTTCTGGGTCCATCGTAGTTAAGGATAGGAAAAAAGAGAAGAGAATCTGGGCACAAAGCTCCGGGAAAATAGAGAGGAAATCCGAAATATGTAGAATGTATAATTACTTACATGGCTCTTTGCTAGGTCAAAGTATAGAAGCCCAATACAATAGTATTCCACACCGGTAGGCGTAACGTAGCTGAAGCAGAAAAATAGGTTTTCAGTTCCCGTTTCAAATAGAACGCACTTCACAACAAAAACAGGAAAAAATGTTTTTCCAGAAATAATCAAGCTAAAGAGAAATACATCGAATACAAAATTTATGTGGAAGAGCTCAATTAAATTGAACACAAGCTAAAGTCAAAGGCACCGCAAAACAAACTCTCACCTCAACGAGCTATCAAGATGGCAGCTCAAACTTAAACGTAGATAGACGGTCGCTCGATAAAGTAATCCTACGCCGCAAAGAAATAGTTCCTACAATCACAATTTACCACATTTAACAGTGTGCCCAGGAGAACCAGTAAACTCTCTTTCAAGATGAACATGAAAACCACACGATTAATGGAGCAACAAAGAGTGAGCTAAGAGTTAACTTTTAACAGTCATCACGATCAAGTTTGACAGATGGACAGAAGACGCAAAGAGCGAGGATGAGAACAATGGCATCCGGATAGCATGAGAACACGGGTTTTGATAAATATTATTATTATTATTCGCATTTATTCATGGCTGAAGATAGTTCTTCGCTGCTAGGTAGACAATAGTAGCGTTTTATGTAAGAGTATGGGCTTCTAATCTTAATTTTTCCATCATGGCAGTATTCCAAATGTTTATTAGTTTGTTTGTTTTTTTCAATCTTCACCATTTCAAGATTTTAAACATTGCCGCCAAGCTGCGTGTTGTGTAACCTTTAGACAGTGAAATTCGTAGTACTAAACCTGCCGTTAACGCTATCAATCAAGACTGGGTTGTTTTAAATATTTATCTGTTTTCAACCGATTGTTCTATCCATTCTAAATCCCCACAATATTTCTCCCTTTTGAACCTATCATATGTCTGTAGGTAGCTTCTACGAAGGAAGTAAGATTGGATGGCAATGGCTGTGGGAAAGTATTGATTCATACATTTTGTCCCCCCGACGTTTCCAGCTCAGTCGCGCCCGCCTTACTCGTTGTTTTCAGTCATTGCGCAATACGTAAATCGTAACTGTTTTGAAATTTCAGGGGATTTGCCGTTTCCTGCTGTAGTTTTCTTGTTGTGGAATATTGTGTAGTGGTTTGACGTAGACTCTTGTGCTAATCGTCGCGGCAGTTTTCGTGTTTTCTAGGCTACGGCCACGATCAGAAGATTGCATTAAGGGCTGAAAGTTCTTGAATAACTTCATCATGTCTGCTTGGCAACCAACACAAACAGGATACTATCCAGACCAGGGTAATGAATGTTTTCAACTCCTCTTTTTCAATTATATTTTTGTATTAGTTCCCCCTCCTATGGTCGCGCGTTATCTCATCTTGCAGTCTTATTTCCTGTTGCGGTTTGCTTGAAATTTATCTTATCAGCTTTTGAGGCCTCTTGTCTATTGCTGCTGTTTGAATGTAGATTCGCTCATACTAAGGATTTGCTCTATTGTCTGCCTTTTCAGATCCGAACAAAACTCAAGGAGCAACTGCACCGTTTTATCCTGGTGGTTATCCACAGCAACCCTCTTATCCAGCATACCCCCAACCCTCTGGGCAACCAGTTGGCCCTCCACCTTATGGTGCTTTTGTGGCACCACCGAACGCTCCACCTTTTGGTCAAGGCCCACCACCACCTCAGACAAATATGTATGGAGCACCAGGAGCATATCCAGAGGATCCTATGGGAGAGGATACTGCATTCTCCTTCTCTGATCAGAGTATTCGCCGTGGTTTCATAAGGTGTGGTTCGTGTACTTTGAGTGTGTTGTGTGTTTTTCTTCATCTAACCCTAGTAATCTGGATCTTTTTCTTCCTCTCAGGAAGGTGTATCTTATTTTGATGGCACAGCTGTTGGTGACAACTGCTATCATTGCAGTATTCACATTTCATGGACCCACCAAAAAATTTGTCCATGGCAATATTGCTATATTCTATTGTTCAATGGCTGTCATGTTTGTATGCTTAATTTGCATGTCATGTTGTGCCTCAGTGCGACGCAAGGCACCAACAAATATAATCTTCCTGGGTGTCTTTACATTGGCTGAGAGTTTCATGCTTGGCACAGCTGCAGCCTCATTTAGATCTGAAGAGGTATGAGTTGTCCAAGTCAAGCTTTCTCCCTCGAATACCTAGCCTCCATTTATATTAATTGGTTATCATTGTTGTTGTTTTTTTTTCTCTCATAGGTTGTAATGGCAGCTGGCATCACTGCCATAGTTTGCTTTTCCCTTACTATCTTTGCTCTCCAAACCAAGTGGGACTTCACTGTGCTAGGAGGAGCCTTGTTTGTAGCTGTCATCATTCTATTTGTCTTTGGCATTATTGTTGCATTCATTCCTAACAAGGCTGCTCAAATTGCATATGCTTCTGCTGGAGCTCTTCTGTTTTCGGTTTGTATTATTCTAAGCTACATGAGTTAAGTGCTTCTTATTTATTTCTAGTTATAACTCTAACTCTTATATTGTAGATCTATCTCATCTATGACACTCAAATGATGATGGGTGGAAAGCACAAGTACAGTATTTCGCCAGAGGAGTACATCTTTGCTGCTCTCAATCTCTATCTCGATATTATCAACATCTTCATTTACATCTTGAGCATCATTGGCGCATCACGAGACTAACTTTCAGGTAAAGGTACTTTAAACTGCACCAGTTGGTTGGAAAAGTGATTATGTGGACTTGATAGCTGGTTCCTTTCCTGTTAGGTTTTCTTTGCCTTTATATTGTGATAATACAGTAAGATTGACTTCCTCTCCTCTCAGTGGAAATTACATTCCCCCTAGGTTTCCAGTATTTTGGAGGTATGATTTGGGGTGAAGTAGACTGGTATATTACATTGAAGTGAAATCTTTTCTTTCTTTTTCTTTTGCGTTTTTCTGTTTTTCATTTATTTTTGATGAAAGAAATTGATGTATAGATGTATAGTATATGCTTGTGAAATATGCAACTTTACTAAAAATATTTTTTAATCAGACAATACATATTTTGCCTCTGACCTCTGGACTCCTTTGGTGTTTTGTATCATGTTATCTACCAATATTGTTTTCTCATACTGTAGTTGTTTAAGTTTCTGTTTTAATACTTCTCATTTTCTGATTCGCACACAATATTGAAAAATTAGATAGGAACTTACTCTGCTACTCTGTTGTTGATTTGGATGGAAAGAGGTATCCCATTAGAGGACTAGGGTATGGTTTTAACTGGGACTTGGAAGTCAGTCCTTTGTACCTGGTGCAGTTATATTCAAATTTAGTATCTAGTCTATTTCCTTTTAAGAACTGTTAGGGATTTTATGCGTGTTAAAAAACCCTAAATGTTTAAGTGTATTACTTACACAACACATTCTGACAAACATACCCATATTCTTCTGTCACACCTTTGTGTGTACACATACCACTTTATTTTAAGGATCTTTTTATTTCTACTTGATGTCCAAGCTTTTGTGTTGCTTTTAATCTGAACAAGGTTTACTTTACCTTTCAAAGAGTCTAAAGGGTACAACATTCTGTATGCTATCTATTTAGCTGTTCTAGTTTGATGCATATGTTATTTTTTTCTTGTCTCAAGTCTTGAGCCTAAGTTTATTTGTTACTCAATCAAATCAATAATTTACTCCTAGATATATTGTCCAGTATGCCATTAGCTGTTGCCTCTTCGTGCTTGGTGCCTCAAATTTATGAGCCCATGTACTGTTTCTTTTCTCACTGGTTTCCTAACTCAATGTTTTTGTTAGGAATGTTAAGATTTTTAATGTACATGTTGATATTAAGACCTGTTGTGAAGTACCTAACAATCTTTACTATAAAATTTGTGTACATTTTGTTATGTCATTCTAAACTATTTAAATTTGCCAGGTTCCACATTCATATATAATTGGGATCTACGTATACTGTCAATTTGTCCAAATTTGTATACACTAGTGAGAGGTGTGAATGTTCTTGTCAGTGAGATTGCATTTTTGATTGGATAAACTTTATTTTTTCCCTGGGTCCATTTGCTTAAATGTCATAACTGAATGAACATTTTTGCTTCTTCTCAAGCAGTATGAGAACTATGAGACCTTTCGATGGTGGTGGCAGGGTGGTACTAATACTATGGGGTCCCAGGTCCATCATTGGGGTCCGTAGGGGCTACGTACACCGGGGTGGGTCTCCTATGCGATTGACTCCAATGATGGTTGTGTTATGATCTCTCTTTGACCCCATCTAAAGGTCACATAGTATATGCACAACCCCTCATTGTTGTCTTATTCAAGAATTGACAAACCCAATTGTCAAATGTAACTATTGAGCTTTTGGTGGGGTTCAATTTGTTGTTTAGCATAGCAATGAGTTGTGCTTGTATTTTGAGTTAATGCCACTTTATGTGTAAGGCTGTTGTAAATCCTGGGTGTGTGTGTGTGTGTATGATATGTTGAATGTTGTGTTGAGGAGAGTGGCAAGTTTTTCTTTTGTTTTTTGTTTTCTGTTAAATTTGGACTGGTTGACTTACCAGTTTTTGTCTGACGTATTGGGTTAAGCCTAATGTATTAAGTAGATGAAGCATTGCACCTTGCAAAAAAAAAAAAAAAAAAAAATGCTGTGCTTCAGCTATATGTATTTATTTACTCTAATTAAAAATGTTACATCATTAATAATTGTTCTATCTGTAATTGTCCTTCTGGTTGTTGTAATTCGTGTATGAGCGTACATGCCCAATTTTGCCCCTTGTATTTTTACCAGGTTGAGTAGGTGAGTTTCCGCTGTGCACATAACTGCATGCGCGTGACCCGTTAATGACCAGTAGATGGCATAAACCTCTATGCTTATCTCCATGAAGTACAGCACCACACAAAACATTTGCGCCAGGCACAGGGTACCCCTAGAGCTCGGCGCTCGCCCCTGCCCTTCCCCACCTGCGCAAGGACACTTGAGGCATTGATACCTTTGTCCACAATTGACAAATAGGTTGTACACAATTCATTTTGTTTTTTCCTTTATTTAAATTAAACTCTTCATACATGGTTATATATATATACATAAAACAATATACTAAACTTGAAAACCAAATAGTAGAAACTAGGACATAACATGTTAATGATAAGAAGTTTGTGCACTTCAAATGCTTTACTGCAATATACCATACAAGACAAGATCCCTTCGAACTTCCAAATCAAGGCTGTCCCTCAAAGCATTAAATTGCACCCCTCTACCTCAGCCAGTCACATAGAAAGAGATGAAACTTCTCTAATCTTATAGCTTGCCCGCTATAGGACCCAAGGCTTCGCCAGACAGTTAAACAGCAAATGTTAATGTGAGTGGATGACTTCACCCACCTTCAAAACCACAGGTACAGAGATCAGTATTGCCTTCAACAGACTTCAACCAATAAATTTGTTAAAAGACACACTAATACAAATTTCAGAGCCCTTAGAAAAAGATTACTAATGAGGCTTAGACATTGTGGAGCCTAGATAGATCAAATCCATCATGACAAAAAATGATAAATCATTTCATTTATTATTAACTTCGTATTTACTACGTAGCCCTATCATACTCCATCACCAAAGATGAAGGATGCCCAAACTTTCTGTATCCTTAGCATGTGTATACTGAATTCCAAATTAGAATTAAGTTTAGAGCAGAAATACACATATTAAAGAATAAATAAGTTACAAAAACAAATTGGCTTACTATAAGCAGTTGAAATATATGACATTCTTCCCAACAATCTATTTCAACCTTAGATGGAACAGAATCATGTAGAAGAAAACGTTGTTGACACTACAGTCAATAGTTCAAGCTTTTTGATATTTGAACCAAAAAGGAGCATTTAAAAGCACACTATTTAATAAGTGTACTTGTTTTATTTATTATTTGTTAACAGAATATCATGAAAATGTAATTGAAAGCTTATGTAAACTGTCTGGTTGAGTTTCCAACGAGGGCTTTATATAAAGTAGAGGAATTGTTGCCTGTTTTGTTTTTATGCTAAACATATCACAGAGATAACCCAATATTTAGAGATGAATCATCTCACCTCTTGGTGTTTCAGCAACCAACTTCATACTCGTTTGCTGAAAGAACAGCTGGAGCTGAGCCCAAACGTGCGCTCGCCTGGAGCTGCACTCGAATCCTGCATCACAGGCAGACAGACAGTTGGATAGGATGAATTACTTGGCTTCAGCACGAGCCTGAGCTTGGACATCCACATCACGCTCCTCATCATCCTGAGATACCTAAAAACATATCAATAGATGTTTGAGTAAAATAGATAGCATACATTAGAAAAAATGAAATGACAAACATAATGTAACAGGAAAGCGAGATCAACTGGAGCATGATCAAACAAGACCTCATGAAAGAGAAAAAAGCAACCCTTCAAAAAATCACGGGATGGTCATTTAAAAATGAAGGAAGCATGCAAATTTTGAAGAATTTACTTGTGTCACAACTTACTGGTTTTCCTCGGATGTACATGGGTTCACTCTTGCCAAACACAACATCTTCTGTAATATGTACACTGATGACATCTGACCCAGGAATTTCAAACATAGGCTCAAGTAGTAGAGTTTCCTATACACACGCACACCAACAAAAAAAAAAAAAAAACATGGTTTGGCATTTAAAATTTCCAAAATTTAGAGTAATTAAGAACAAAATTTACAAGGTAGAGAGAAGCTGTCTCACCATGATAGCTCTTAATCCTCTTGCACCAGTTTTACGTTCCATAGCGAGTTTGGCTATAGCATGTAGAGCATCTGGTGTGAAGGTAAGGTCAACTTTATCCATTCCTGAAATTAGATAAGAGTAGAATAAATTGAGGAGCAAAGGAAAATTCATACAATTGATAGAGAGAAAAATAGACAATGTACCAAAGAGCATTTGATATTGTGGCACCATAGCATTACGAGGCTCGGTCAAAATTCGGACTAACAGCTGTTGGTTTAATGAATGGAAGGCTACAAGAACCGGGAACCTCCCAACAAATTCCTAATACATAAAACAATCTTGTTTTAATATGCTGAAGTGATACCAACAAAGACATTTATAAACATCTTAGGCAACAAGAATTTACCGGAATCATGCCAAATTCAATAAGATCTCTGGCCTCCACTTGTCGTAGGTATGCATCTTTCTCCTGATTGTCTTCTTCAGCTGAAGTAGCAGCGCTTTGATTAGCCATGTCTGCTAGAGAAGCAGCCCTTCTGCCTGGTGATTCTGCTGCAGGGATACCAAAACCCAGATACTACAAAAATAAAGACAGACTGTTATTCAAAAATATTTAGAATAGAAATTGAATGTAAACACTCAGATAAGGTGGAACTACCTTCTCATTTTTTCTGCGGCTTATTAATCTGTCAAGGCCATTGTAAGCTCCAGATGCTACAAATAATATATTAGTGGTGTCCACCTGAACAGTCTCTCCTCTTAGTTTTCGAGGAGAATTGCGTTCAGGCACATTTACAATGGTTCCTTCCAGCATCTACAGATATATAATAGACAATGATTAAAATTATAGAATACAGGGTAGGAATGATAAATATGTAAGTGAAACAAAGGAATGAAAGTCTCTATGGCCAGGATAAAAAGTCCTTTACCTTGAGCATACCCTGCTGAACTCCCTCTCCACCAACATCTCTCAGCTGGTGAATACCAGGTACTGCTCCAATTTTATCGACCTCATCCAGAAATACTATGCCTAAAATTTGTGGGTTCAAAAAAATTGCAATACATGATTCAAGCCATTGATAAACGTGTAATGTTTTTTGATGAGTAGCTTACCCATTTGAGCCCTTTCAACACTGTAATTGGCATCTTGTAGTAACTTGGCAATAACACTTTCAATATCTTCTCCAACATACCCAGCTTGAGTGAGAGTAGTGCAGTCACAAATAGCAAAAGGAACATCCAAACATTGAGCAATTGTTTGTGCCAATAGTGTCTTTCCTATAAATTGGACAAACTTGGTCATAAAAACTAGTCAAAGACTTAGTTCAATTACATAGACCTGATGAATAAATACTATGTGACAATATTTTACACACAATACACACCTGATCCTGTGGGGCCTAGTAATAAGATATTACTTTTCTCCAAGCGAAGATCATGTGAATTACTGTCTAATATATCTGACCCACTATTCACATTCCCATTTTGACTTTTCTTCGGCTCAGCATCTTGAGATAAGGGCTGTTGAAATCCCATTCCAAATGATGTTGACCCAACTCCACTCACATGCAGGAGGTCTGTAGAATTTTAGTTTTTAATTAATAGAAATTATAAACATGATAGCTAAATATGAGAAACTATGATTCCCTTATACCTCGATGGTTTAAAGAATTTTGGTGTGAAGACTGCTCAAGAACAGCAGGATCTGAACGCTGACTTCCAACAGGAATGTTATTGTAGATACGCTTGTAATGGTTGTACACTGCAACACTTAAAACCTTTTTGGCATGCTCTTGACCAATAACATGCTTGTCTAAATAAGCAAATATCTGTAAATTTCAAATAACAGTTGTAGATAGCTATAATTTCAAGAACTGTCAAATAAATCAGGCAGACTGCAAACCTTTTTGGGTGGGGGAGGTGGTTTTCTAGATACTCCTGCTTTAGCATCTTCACGCATTCCTTGCTGCTCCTTCAAAGTTTTTTTGGAGTCCAGCTCCGACAAGACAACAAAAAAGTGGTGACACTTCTCACACTTCACAAATCTGGTGGATGCTTTGGAACAAACAGCATATGTATTTATAAGCTTACACAATCATGAATTTAACTGCATGTATCTGAGCAGAGTTGTAAAGCAGACTTACAAACAAATGTTTCAACATGAGTACAAGGATCACCACACTTTGGACAACAGAGTTGATTTCCACCACCATCCTTTCCACTCCCTGTGTCTGATGTTGTTGTGGAACCACTGCTAATCACAGGTGGTTTCTTAGGCCCTGATGTATCACCAGAGCCTACACTATTGTGTTCTAAGCGAGTTGTGCCTAATCCTCCGGACACAGAATGAACAGGAGAACATGTGGCAGGGCGAAGAATCGCATTTGAAACGTTGAGTGCAGCAGATATTGTTGATTGTGAGGCTTTACGGTGTTGCGTTAAACAAAGTGAACCTACAAAATATATTGAGACAAGATAGGGTCATTAATGTAAAACTTGGAAAAAATATACATGCACTAAACATTTTTGATGAAAACCTGTAAAATTTTAAAATGATCTCACCATGGTTGACACGACAACTGCGGGTAACTAGCTTTCCTGCTGTTACCAAGCGACACTGTACACTACTCATCTTGTTGGTAGTTAAGTTATAGACAGGCAAATTTTTGATTCCTAAAGCAAGAAACAATCTTAATTAATTGCACATAGCATATTTACACAAAAATATATAGTTGATGATGTTTGAGAAATGAACAAATGAGATCCCACCAGTTGAAAATCCGTTAAATCAAATGTGTTGTATTAGATACTGAGGGTTCCATGCAACCTAAATTGGATGTTAAGTAGCTACTCAACATCGATTTCAAACTTTTTTTAGTATATTTTTTTGTATACATTTTATATTTTTTTGTATACATTTTAGAGGTTATGGCTTTATTGCTAAGCAGACAGCAGGTGACCATCGCCGCAAGGCTGACATTGAAGTACAACAAACAAGGTGACATAACCTGAATTTGATCTAGCTTTATATAATACCAAATAACGCAGACACAAACATAAAACCCCTGTGTAGACTGGTAGAAGCGGAAAGATAAAGTACGAGTGGGACGGTCAGAATAAATAACAAAATAAGGCATGACGAGCTGTTAGCACATATACGATTCTTCCATTTGTTAATTTCTTTGATACGTAATCCTTGAAATTTGTAGTCAACAGATTCACAAGACGATGTAGAAAAATTGGAGCACTCCCGTAGAGAAATTTAAGGACAGTAGATTAAAATTAGAGGGGAAAGTATTCCATTACGAAATACTTACCTGCGTAAATGCTATTTTGATGTTTATGATGGTGAACTTGTACAAATCAACTGAAGAGGGCGCAGTGGGCAGTCGGGCGGCTGTAAAAGCAGTAAAGCTGAAGAAAACAAACAGGGCCACGAAGGGCGGCAACAGACTTTTAGTTTTAGTTGTAACTCTTTGAATCGTTTTATAGGCAACTTTTTTATTAGGGTATGGTTTAGTCGTTCTCGCCCTCGGTCGATGTTTCCACAGTCTGAGCAATTTCTAATTAAATCTTCTCGACTCTTGCGGCATTTCAAGCAGACGATGCTGTCAAAGAAGTTGCCCACCTACTAGGTTGTTGCTGTTCGTACACGAGTTTCACGATATTTCAAGATATTTCACTTAAATTTCAATTACAATTCATATGTGATATGTTCTGAAAACTTTCAAAAGCTGTCATGGTGATGTGCATATTGGCAAACAATTGGCACCCTACGTACCCACACATTTTAGGGGGATTAAAAAAACATATAGAAAAGTTCATATCGTTACTCACTCCTCACTCACAAGCTCATTTATTCTCGTTGGTCCGCGTTGCGTTGATTGAATGATTGAATGAAAGAATAACAAGATTCCTTCATGCTTTAAGTTTCGCGGGGAGTTACCGGAAGTGGATTAGCGGAACGACAACAAACAATAACAAGCGGAAAATAATGTTCACATCGCATTATTTTCATACATGGTTGCTGTATATATTTTCGGATACAATTATATAATTTCTGTTTATCGTACACAGTCCTCATTTTAAAGAGGAAGCAAAAAAAAACAAAAAAAAAAAAAAAAACAGTTGAAGGTGTGTTGTGAAATCAGTGGATCTTCTACAAGGCGTTCATGAAAGTCACGTTGTAAAATTGTCCTACGGGGTACCTAACCTGTATCCCATGCTGCTCCGCGTTTGGAAGATTGTTGTCAAACACACATTGTAAATTGACACATAATAAAGACATTGCAGTCCTACTGCACTCTTTACATATCTGAATTTTTCAAGTGTAACACTAGGTATGCCATATCTTATTTTTCCTTGCCCTAACAAAATTTTTACCAATATTAACCTTCTCTAAAATATATTGTTTTTTCAGAATGACAGACACAGAAATGGATGTTGACAGAAACAAGACAGTTCTCTGTCGCTTTATGTCAGAGGCTGGTGAAGTGACAGGAAGTTTATTAGATTTGCCTCTAAATATTACTCGTGATAAATTACAGCTGATCTGCAATGCGCTCTTACAACAGGTAAATTTTTACTTTCTCACTCGTTTTATGCCAAAATAGTTAGTAAGAAGTGGTACTATCTCAATTTAATTTTACTAATCACTTTGTTTTCCACTAGGATGAAATTTTGCCATACATTTTCTTGGTCAAAGATAAGGAAATTACAGGATCCTTAGATAATGCGTTAGACAAGGATAATTTAAATACCGAAGAAGTTCTTGATATTATATACCAGCAACAAGCTGTTTTCAGAGTTCGTCCAGTCACAAGATGTACAAGGTATGTATTGTTGAAAGTTTTCTTAAGTGTGTGACAAGTTCTATTTTCTTTATTGGCTCCATCTATATGTTAATTTTAGCTCTATGCCTGGACATGCCGAGGCTGTTATTTCAGTCCGGTTTAGTCCCAATGGAAGGCATCTTGCTAGTGGCTCAGGAGATACAACAGTTCGCCTCTGGGATATAGCAACTCAAACTCCTCACATGACATGCAATGGTATGTTTTCATTTTGAGGGAGGAGTGTTGTACTTTTAACTTATTTTATCATAAATATGATTGGTCCAGGTCACAGGCATTGGGTACTGTGCATAGCATGGTCTCCTGATTCTGCCCGCCTTGCATCGGCTTGTAAAAATGGCCACATAATAATTTGGGATGCTGAATCAGGGAATCAAGTTGGAAGGACACTATCAGGACACAAACAATGGGTAACTTCACTGAGCTGGGAACCGTATCACAAGTCAGTATGTGGGAAGTATGATTAAAATATAGTAGTAATGATTTCAACACCTTAAAATATCAATGGCCTTTTATTTTCAGAAATCCTGACTGTAGGCTGCTTGCAAGTTCGTCCAAGGATGGTGACATTCGTATATGGGATACTGTTTTGGGCACAACTGTCCGAGTCTTAGCAGGACACACCAAAAGTGTTAGCTGTGTTGTGTGGGGTGGTGCTGGACTGATATACTCAGCATCACAGGATCGAACTGTCAAAGTTTGGCGTGCTGAAGATGTAATTATTGTTCACAATTATGCTATCTAATACTAGAGAAATAACAAGAAGACTTTGTAACCATGCTTTAACTAAATGCTATTATGGAACCTGGAAAGCATCACTTCATGTTTTTGACACTAAATTATTAGAAAATACAGTACTGCATGAAAAGTGCACATTCAATTGAGCTGTGATTTTGGAGGTGTTAGATAGAACAAAAAGTGCGTGGCTTATGTTTCTTAAATACACTGAAGCTACCACTTACAGAAATCTTAACATGAAAATCATTTTTCAATCTTCTACTAAAATTCTATTAAAACTATTATGATGTTTAATTTTTTACAGGGAGTGCTTTGCCGAACTCTTGATGGACATGCTCATTGGGTTAACTCTCTAGCCCTGAATTGTGACTATATTCTACGAATAGGCCCTTGTAATCCAATTACTAACCCTCACGGAACAGGGAATGACAGTAAGTGGTTTTCTCCGTTCTCTTTTTCTAGCCAGTCCTCAAATGAGCTTTTACTATTCTTCTTTCACCATTTTAGAATTATCATTGCAAAAGGAAGCAGAAAAAAATTACCAGACCATAGTGCGAGAGGCAGGTGAAAGGCTGGTTAGTGGCTCAGATGACTTCACCTTATTTTTATGGCACCCTGAGAAAGAGAAAAAGCCAATAGGTACGAAAATATTCATCGGTACTGGTCTCGTAAAATTTCATCCTGATGTCTTAATAAGCAAATTCTATGAAGTGTTTTTCTTTTTTTCTTTTTTTTTTTTTTTGTAGCACGTATGACAGGTCACCAACAGCTTATTAATTCAGTTCAGTTTTCTCCAGATGCAAGATATTTTGCATCTGCTTCGTTTGATAAATCAATAAAACTATGGGATGGGAGAACCGGCAAGTGAGTATCAGTGTCCTGTGATTACAATTGTGAGCATGTGAACAATTTTAAGGCTAAGTAAATCTTAAAACACTTCTTCAGATTCCTGGCAACTTTTCGTGGACATGTGCAGGCAGTGTATATGGTTGGGTGGTCACCTGACTCTCGGCTATTAGTTAGTGGAAGTGCTGATTCTACTTTGAAAGTTAAGTAGCTTGGTTATACTAACTAGTAATCATAACTTTACATTTTTCTACCTTGTGTTGTTCAGTTGTGTTATATTATGAATTAATCTAATTACAGTGTGGAGTATGAAAACTTTAAAACTTGAACTTGACCTGCCTGGGCATGCAGATGAGGTCTTTGCCGTTGACTGGGCCCCAGATGGAATGCGAGTGGCATCTGGTGGAAAGGATAAAGTGCTAAAATTGTTAGTAACTTTTCTTTAGTTTATCATGACTTTACCAAATGAAAGTGCAGTTAATTTGTTTGTTTATCTTAATCTCTTAATCTTCTTTCCAGGTGGCAAAATTGACAAGATATTATGAAACCTATGGTAAATAATAATTTGTTATCTTGAAATATAGAACAATGCTGGAAGAGTTAATAAACTTGGGTACTAAGTAAAGGCACTTTTAATATCTCAATTCTTATAACTCCCCTTACAATACAAAAAAACAAAAAACATAATTTACATGAAAGAAATTTACATGGACAGAATCACGATCAATTTTTAAAATGTTAGATCTAGTTCAAACGATGGTCTTCTAAATTGAGTTGCTGTCTTAAAACTCCTTCAAGCAGCCATTCCGGTGACACAATTGGAATTTTTTTAGTATATTTGGTCCATGTGGTTTTATCTTCAACACATGAAATAGCTTTGCTATTTGCTGGCCAAGCTGATGGAGCTCTTGGCAAAATAACTCCACCACAGCTAGTGACAATTGCTAAAAAGTTGAAAATGAATAAAAGAAAGGATAAAAAGGAATAAAGACAAATTTCAAAAACTTTCAGAACAAACATCTGCAAACTAAGTATTGTACCTTTGATTTCTTCAGGTATTGGTTTCACATTTTTTGTGACATATATGTGGTATCCTTGCGAAATTGGATTCTGTCCAGATTTCTTGAGGGATTCACTCAGATTAGCATTGAATTTCATTTCTGACTCTTGGTCAGTAAGAATGTGTTCCCATGGGTCTAAAATAAAATTGTCATTAAGTAGGTAATAGAAACAGAACTTTTACCTCACAATATCTAAACAGATGATAATTTTAATCTCTTACCAAGTAATCGGCCAGCCGCTTTCGAGTGTAGAAGCCATGGAGGACCAACAATCGGAAGTCCTCTACCCAGAAAGCACAGCAATTTTACTGTCCTCCTCAATTTGTCAGTCACTAGCACATCTGCTGATTCCACACTATCAACAATAACACCACCTAGAGATAAATTAAAAATGAAATATGGAAGGTATTAATCTATTGAGAATGCACAATAACAGTAATATCAATTATATCCTTGCAAATAAATAGGCAATACTACATCCATCCTTACCTAGCTGCTTCACCAAACTTTCATGTCTTGGATTATTGAGGAATGAAAACAACACACGAGCAGTGTTAGTTGCCGTTCCTTTTAAGCTCTGCTAAAATAACAGAAAGATATGTATGTAACTAAAGAGTATATCAGTAAAAAATATGGAATACATTTCATCTTTATTATATTTACCTGACGAGGACGAGGACTTCTCCGAGGGCTAGTAGAGCTTGAAGCAACACTGTTTCGACGACCTTTGGGAAACTTTACCTCATGTTCAACATCAGAAGCAAATGATTCATCTTGTCCTCTTTTCAATGATGAAGACAATAAGCTATTATCTAAAACTGAATTTTCCACAGTGGTTTCTAAAACAGGTTTCAAAGTGGTGCTTCGTCTTGAAATTTTTGAAGGTCCAGCCACATTGTCTTTTTCACATAATGGAGCAGGTAATCGTTTCACACCTTTGACTTTCGTTTCCTCTTCTTCTGGAACAGCAAGTTTCTTGTTACTAGATCTTCTACCTCTCCCTCTATCAGTTATTGAGTTTACACTACTTTCTTTCTTCTCAATACTTTCTCCTTCAGTATTATTCTGTGTACCTTTCCTACTAGTGGTTCTAGATGAACTTTGCTCTTGAGTAGTCACTGTTGTGTCCTCAATTAGTTTTGTCGGTAATTTTCTTGACCGACTTGATTTTCTGGTTGCTGTTTGGGGTTCAACATCAGATATGGAAGTCAGGCTTTCTGAAGAACTTGCCAGTGAGCTATTTGATGCATTTTTAGCTTTCCTTGATTTATTTGGTCTCTTTGCCTGACATTCTGCAATAGAACCGTCATCCGAGCTCTCAGAGATTCGCTGTTTCTTGGCACGAGTTGACCTTCTTGTACCAATATCTGATGCACTACTTTCCTGTGAACTGTTAGATGTTTGACTGGATAATTCCTCGGTCAAAGGAACATTTTCAGCCTTCCTTTTAGATGTTCTTTGATTTCTCTGGGCAGGTTTTGGCTTGGCAAAGTCCACTGATTCATCATTAATCTTTGATTCCTTTTTGATCTCAAGACTAGCGGGCTGCTTCTTTTCACGACTCAATTTCCTATTGGTAGTTTTATTAGGTTCAGATATTTCACCCTCAGCAATTCTTTCAGACATACAACTGTCTTGAGAGTCAGATTTCTGGTTACTAGTTTCTTGATTTGCCTTACTATAACCTTTCTGCTTCCCAGTTTTATTGGATTTAACATTTGCGAGAGGTGGTGCATGATCCTCATTCAGTTTGCCATCAGGTACTTCATTTTTACCACATTGTATGTGAATTGGAAGTGAACTGCTTGAAGTCTTCTTAATATTCTCACTTTTAGGTGACTTTTTGTCCTTTTCAACTTTTTCCATAGATGCCACTGTATTAGATGCTACAAAACTTACAGATTTACGACTTGATCCAGCGTCTGGTTTTAACTTGAGAATAGAAGTAGTCATTTCATTTGAATTACAAATTTCCTCAGATAAACAGTCATTACTTGCGAGCTTCTCATCTGCTTCCATTTTAAATGCAATATTCTGATTATTCCTGACACTTCTTCTCAATCTTTCCTTTTTGACTTCAAAACTTCCATTCTCCAAAGGCAGGGGATCAGCTGCCGTGTCACTTGTCACAGAGATTAGGGGTGTCACTCCTGATACCCTATGTTGAGAAATCGCACTTGAGCTAGCTTGAGAATCACTTAAATGTAAATCTGTAGTTTTATCTTTGGTTGAACTTTCAAACTCGGACACATTGCTACAGCGAGATCGAGACAGGGATAAGCTTCTTCTTCCAGAGCTTCGGCCAATGATAGGACTAACTGCTTTCAGAGAAGCAGTTAACATTGCAGGGGAGAGAATTTTTTCTTTCTTGGTACCACTGGTTGGTTTCTGAAGAGTCTTTGAGGTATTAACAGCCAAATCATGAATATTGTCAGTATCATCATCATCATCTATCATATGATCAATAGATTTGACAGAATCTGAGCTTGTGTTTTCTATATCAGCCTCAGGAGAAGACGATCCCAACATTTTAAAATTTTTCGAGTTCTTGGGCTGACTTCTTTGGCGTGTCGTTCTAGTTCTGTTGACTTGTCTTATATTTGAAACTTTAGGAGGGTGCTCATCTATCTGGTCTGACACTTCTCTCTGTTCTGCTTTTGTGTTGAGATTAAGAGCTAAAGTAGGTGGAATTTTACCAGGGCTTTTAGAGACCACAGGCATTGCTACTATCTCAATCTTCTTTGCACTTGGGCTGGATGATGTTCTATTTTTCACATTTAACTTCTCAGCAGGTATAGACTTGCTACTACTTGGACTGCATAAAACTTCAGTAGCAGCAATACAGATCTTTTCTTGGTCACAGGAAACTGACTTCGTTGGACCAGGACTAGGCAAGATTTGAGTAGCTGCACTGAAAATATCTTCTTCCTCCCTAGACTGACCATTAGCTAAAGGCTTTGTTCGAGAAGGGCTAGGCAAAATTTGAGTTGCTGCAGTGAAAATATCCTCTTTTACCACAGATTCAACACTAGGTGCAGACATCTCTTGTTGTGGATGAGGTAAAGTTTTTGTACCTGCAGTAAAAGCATCTTCTCCAGTCTTAGAATGACCACCACGTACAGACTTCCTACGGCCAGGACTACATAAAATTTGAGTAGCTGCAGAACAGAAATCATCTTTTTCATCTGTGCCCCCAGAAGAACCATGGTTTACAACAGGCTGAGGTATCAACTGGGTAGCTGCAGAAAACAGATCTTCTTCGGGATCAATAACATTTACAGTGTTTCCTTGAGTTACCGTTGAATGAGAAGCAGCAGCACTACTTGTATCTTTCTTCTTCATTCTACATAGAGACAACCTCTTTTTAGGGCTACACTTTTTAGCCTGAAAATTTTTGGCGTTAATTGACGAAGAAGCAAAATCTTCAGTGCTATTTTTTTGTGTACCTTCTTCAAGTGTTGGAGTTTTAGCATCATGAATGTCATCCTTAGTTTGTGGTACTTTTGAACCAGCAACATAGACTCCCCGATCATCAGTTTCTGAGTCAGACACAACAGTATGCACCATTTGGGTTGCAGCCTCATGGATATTAACAGATTTACCTGCAGTTTTGCTTTCAACCGAGGAGGAAGCTGGTTCCCCAACATCATCTATGTCTGTGGGTGCTTCAAGCATCTGTGTCTTTGTATCATGGATGTCATCCATTTTCCTTGGTACTTCTGCGCAAGCACCATAGACGCCCTCATCGTCAGTTTCTGAGTCAGAGGCCACAGTGTCCACCATTTGGGTTGCAGCCTCATGGATATTGACAGATTCAC
>NW_026267212.1:61641-63034 GCF_000697945.3 Frankliniella occidentalis | reverse complement strand
TTACCATCATAGATGTCATCCATTTTCCTTGGTGCTTCTGTGCAAGCACCATAGACGCCCTCATCGTCAGTTTCTGAGTCAGAGGCCACAGTGTCAACCATTTGGGTTACAGCATCATGGATATTAACAGATTTTCCTATAGTCTGGCTTGATATTGATGGGGTAGCCTGATCCTCATATTCATTATTGTCTGTGGGTGCCTGGAGCATTTGGGTTTTAGCATCATGAATGTCATTATTTTTCCTTGGTGCTTCTGTGCAAGCACCATAGACACCCTCATCGTCAGTTTCTGAGTCAGAGGCCACAGTATCCACCATTTGGGTTGCAGCCTCATGAATATTGGCAGATCTACCTGCAGTTTTGTTTCCTACTGAGTTGGTAGCTTGCTCTTCTATATTGTCATTATCTGTGGGTGCCTGGAGCATCTGTGTCTTTGCATCATGGATGTCATCCATTTTCCTTGGCGCTTCTGTGCAAGCACCGTAGACTCCCTCATCATCAGTTTCTGAGTCAGACACAACAGTATGCACCATTTGGGTTGCAGCCTCATGGATATTAACAGATCTACTTGCAGTTTTGTTTTCTTCTGAGGAGGTAGCCTGCTGTACACGATCATTGTTGTCTGTGGGCCCCTCAAGCATTTGGGGTTTATCATTATGGACGTTATCCATTTTCCTTGGTGCTTCTGTGCAAGCACCATAGACTCCCTCATCATCAGTTTCTGAGTCGGAGGCAACAGAATCCACCATTTGGGTTGCAGCCTCATGAATATTGGCAGATCTACCTGCAGTTTTGTTTCCTACCGAGTTGGTAGCTTGCTCTTCTATATTGTCATTATCTGTGGCTGCCTCAAGCATTTGTGTTTTTGCATCATGAATGTCAGCCATTTTTCTTGGTGCTTCTGTGGAAGCACCATAAACTCCCTCATCATCAGTCTCTGAGTCAGACACAACAGTATCCACCATTTGGGTTACAGCCTCATGGATATTAACAGAATTTCCTGTTGTTTGGCTTGCTATTGATGGGGTAGCCTGATCCTCATATTCGTCATTGTCTGTTGGAGCCTGGAGCATTTGTGTTTTTGCATCATGAATGTCATCTATTTTCCTTGGTGCTTCTGTGCAAGCACCATAGACGCCCTCATCGTCAGTTTCTGAGTCCGACACACCAGTATCTACCATTTGGGTTGCAGCCTCATGGATATTGACAGATTTACCAGCACTTTTGTTATGTACTAAGGAGGTAGCCTGCTCTTCACAATCATCATTGTCTGTGGGTTTCTCAAGCATTTGGGTTTTAGCATCATGGATGTCATCCATTTTCCTTGGTGCTTCTGTGCAAGCACCATAGACTCCCTCATCATCAGTTTCTGAATCTGACGCCACAGTATCCA
>NW_026267212.1:49167-61107 GCF_000697945.3 Frankliniella occidentalis | reverse complement strand
GCATTTTTGTTTTCTATCGAGGGGGTAGCCTGCTTTCCTCTATCATCATTGTCTTTGGGTGCCTCAAGCATCTGGGTTGCAGCATCATGGACGTCATCCATTTTCCTAGGTGCTTCTGTGCAAGCACCATAGACTCCCTCATCATCTGTTTCAGATTTTGAGGCAACAGTATTGACAATTTGTGGTGCAGCCTCACAGATGTTGACATTACCAGTAATATTGTAATTTGTTAATTTTGTTGCTTGGTTGGGGGAATGTATAGACGTTGTTTCTCTTCTCACTTCGGGTGGATTTTTATTATCTTGTAAGACTTCTCCTGTACTCTTCTCTTCATCTTGCAGTGCAGATACAGTAGTAGTGTTTTCTAACATTTCTGAGCTCATACTCCTTTCTATTCTGTCCATTTCCTCCTCTATGAATTTTTGCTCAACATCGCTGAGCTCTTCTCTATCTAACTCATCACCTTTTTTGCTTCTGGAGTCATCTAATATGTTGGATGAAGCTGCCTTTTCTTTTATCAGTGAATTTCCATCTTCATGCAATTCAACAGAACAATCATTCATACTTTGATCAGCTTCGTAATGTAACTGTATACTAGAATTTCCAGATACTTCTTGAGTGCATGGTACTACAAAAGATGATATCACTCTCTGACAATTGCTGTTATCAACTGTATCATTGAAGAGGGAAGTATCACTTTCTTCTTCTGTTTGTGTTTCTGCCTCATAAATATCTATTTTACTTGAATTGCTCACAGGAGTATTAGTAGCTGATTGATATGATGTAGCTTGTTGGTAAAAGCTGTCTGAATCTCGCTGAGATGGCTTAGAAGCAGTCCTTGGAAGAGGTTGTTTGAAATTTGATCTCATAGGTGTACTGCCAATTACAGATTCATCACCAGAAAAGTTCTGCAGAATTAAAAATTTGGTATTGAAGGATTAGTTTAGATTATATATTAGAACAACCAAAGCGTAATAACGGTTTACATTACCAAACTACTGTTCCTAGGGGTTGATCCAATTCTACTTTTGGCAGGTGTGGCAAATATATCTGTTAAAAGATAAAAATAGGAGCTTCAACAGTGCAAAAGTTTTACTTGTTTAAAGAAACAGGATTCCATATTTACCGTCACTGGAGGTATCACAGCTAATCGCCTAAAAAATCATGATGAAACCATTAGACATGAGTAATAGATACAAATATTTAAAAACATTTGTTAAGATCAGTAAACAATTCTCATGCACAAAAACAGGAACTTACCCTAGAAGGTTCAATTATGTAATAAATTCCCTTCAAGTCTGCGAATTGTACATTAGCATCATTAGTGAGATTATAACGCACATGAGGTTTTAAAAGCATCTGTAAATCACAAAATACAGCAAAACAAAAATAATAAGACCTCTCAAAACTTCATAGTGTCCTGTTAAAGCAATATAGGCCTATGCACAGAAAGCCATACCCCATTAAGTCGAGTTGAATTGCTGCTGCCTAAATCACAGATAAGATGATGACCAGATTCAACTTCGATCAAAGCATGATGAGATGATATACTCTGCAATAGAAAATTGCTGAATAAAATTAGGAAGTAATAAGTGGAAGCAGTTGAAGAAGATAGAGGCTTATGCTCTTTTACACTCAGTTGATGTTAATTGTACAAACCTTCCTGTCAAGAATAATAGAACAGCGTTTAGGATCACGTCCAATAAATGTATCTCCATTAAATACAGGAAACTGAGTGGCATTTATTGCTAAACATCCAACCTAAGAAAGAAATGAAAGGACGTTTAATGCCAAAATATAATAACACAGAAGACATTAACCAAAGGCAGTTAGACTAAAGTAGAACATACATGTAACTTTTCTGTTTCGAACCTATCCTGAGGCTCTCCATGATCACTGTCTTGAAGAACTTGAGTGCATTCAAGCTCCCCAGATGAATCCATGGCTTCTGGAAGATAATAAAAGAGACGTTAAGTTTGAAGAAAGACTGCTGACAGTGGAAAAAATAAGGAAACTACAAAAACGAGAGAACATTAAAAAGTACAAAAAAGAGGCAACAAAACAGACATAGCCAACGTTGCCAAAAATTAATATGAGTAAATAAACTAAAACTTATTGAAGAAAGAGAAATACGGAGAGTGCACTATCACTACACGAAGAACTCTGGCAAAATCGCGACGGCAGATGTCAGAGGCATTGTTTGATCAAGAGGAAGAAAGCGCCCTTGGCCATTTACTGGCCGTCTACAGGCTTATTAGTCACAAGTGCAATCACGAAAATAGCTGACTGAATTGCAGCAGATACCTCAATGCACAGAAAGTTGGGAAGTGACTTACAGAATAACAACACTACGCGGTGCGGTGCTCCCCCTCGGCCGCCCCGCGCCCCGCCGGCTCCTTCGCCGCCTCAATTCGAATGTGTACGTGAATATGTATTCCTTTTTCTAAATTTGTCATACGAAAGTGATGACGTCAGAAGACAAGAGAAAATCACTGTACGCGAGCGCACCATCCCGCCATTTTATATTGTAAACATCAACCAACATAGTATATAGTATTGTCTTGACATTTGGAAAAAATAGCTGAAATTTCTGTATTTCACTGACCTTTCACCTTAGCGTAGTAATATATTTCAATACTAACTATCCATGGACGCCATACCCAAGGATTTGCGACAGCTTCGGGCATGTCTCAGTTGTTCACTCATCAAGGTAAACAACAAGGAATGTGGTTAAGTTGTCCGGCGTCTTAGATCAAGTAGTTTCTAATCTCTTTTATTTTTCCATTTTAGAATGTTGACCAATTTGAAAATGATGGTTGTGAGAACTGTGACGAGTTTCTACACATGAAGAATGATCGTGATAAAGTTTATGTGTGTACCAGCAATAATTTTGACGGGTAGGTCTACCATCGTTGAATGGGTTGGTTAAGCATGATATCATGGCTATAATTTATATTCGTTTATCATTATTTTTCAGAATGATTGCAGTTATGAGCCCTGAGGACAGTTGGGTGGCCAAATGGCAAAGAATAAGTATGTGTGCAATCTCTATTTTCTCAGTGTATATTTGCATGCCTTGCGTCATAGGTAGGTTAATGCATTTGATTTTGCAGGTCGATTCTCAAAAGGAATCTATGCCATCTCAGTTGCGGGCAAGTTGCCTGCTATTGTTATACGTGACATGAAAAGTCGCGGAATAACTTACAAGTCGAGAGACAATAGCTCTCGGTAATTAGTGTAAGTGTTTTGAAATGTTTTGCCCTTTTCTGTTTTAAATTGTTTGGGAAACTTTGTCGATGCTCTCCAATTACCATCAGATTATTTTATTGTCATTGTGATATTTTATTTAAGTGGGATTTGATAATGATTTTGAAATATTTAAACCTACATTTTAGTATTTATAAAATTCCCTACTCTTAAACCTTGTTCACTGAATCTTTTACTCGAGGTACTACATTTCTTTCTGTGAAGGAAACTCTAGATAACAGTACAAACTTCACTCATTTTAAAAATTGACACTGTATTTTAGTGAGTCATACTAGGTTTAAGTTTGCAAGTTAAAAATATCTTCGTAGCTCTCATGTTGAGCTGTGGTCTTCCAATTGATCTCAAATAAAATCCTTAGTTTCTGTACCTACATCCTGTTATGTTTTTTTTCTTAATATTTGTGGTTCCTTTTTTACATTCATTAAACTTTATATTGTACTTACAAATCTGTGAATGATAAAGCACCATTTTAAGTTTTTGAAAGGTCCTTTGTGGTCTAATCTCAAGCCCTCCTACGGATATAGTCACCACAGTCATACGCTTTTACATTGAAATACATAGGACATAATTCTAGGGCACAATTAAGTGTACAACAAGTTAATATTATTGGTATAAAATATCACATTTTGTATTTCAGAGTTTGAAAAGTTAAGATACATACTTCTGCTCTGGTCACATCAGTACTTAACACTTCATAAATGGTAAAGCCATCTGTTGTGCACATAGTGTAATATGGATTGTGTGCACAAAGTCATACAACTGAACAACAGTCTTACATTTTTCTTAATTTTTACAGTAAATGAAAACTGTTTTTGCAGAGTTGACAAACTTAAATATCACAGATATATTCACTTACGCCAGTACTGAGCAATTTTGTGGAACTGTTCCACCATGACTGCAAACACTGCTGAAACTGACACATCTAAAACAGATTGCATGTAGCGCACAGCCTCTTCATCGCTTAGGTCTAATCTTAGCTTGTCTTGAACCTTATTGACAGCCTTATCAGGCTCCAAAGCAATGTCAGGTACACTTGCATCAACCATTAGTGAAAATAAGTTAAGGATAAGATTGGCATGTCTGAAAAAAGAGAGAAAATATTCATCAATTATGAATCTCAAGAGTGAGAAAATGAAAGAATAGATCAGTATTCTAAGCCTTGCCTTCGCAAATGTAAAAAGGCAGTGTAGCAGTGTTTACGGAATTCATGGTAGTGATCTGAATCTACACCACCCATGGCATCCACCATTTCCTTGCTCAGCTTTATTGGAGGTGGAAGTGGTTTCGGATCTCGTCCCAAAATAAATCCAAAATCTATGTGAAATAGCTTTCCATCTGAGGTCAGTAAAAGGTTATCGAGATGTCTATCACCTACTCCTAAAATATATGTGATGACACAGTAACCTGCTGCAAGAGTTAAAACATCAAAATATTAACAGATTTAGAAGTTGAGATCTGAACTGCTCATCAATAATTTCATCCATGCAAACACTAACCACAGCTTCTGACATAATTGTCAATTATTTCCGGTTGAATGCCATATGGAGCACTCTCTACAAAATGATGTTTTCTGAAAAAGTTTTGAATGGATCCATCGGATTGAAGAACTTCAGCAACAGGCATAGAATCAATAAACTGAACAAAGCCTAAGAAAACAATATACAGTGAACTTTAGAAGGTACATTTACCCTTAGAACTCACTCAATAGAGTAAACTTGATTTAATACAGACAGAAACCTAAATTATTGTACATACCGTGCTTAGTACTGGTAGCCAAAACACGGTATGGTGTAAGCTTCAAGTCAAGATTTTCTCGACGAAGTAGCTTGTCCATCAGAGAAATACTCTGGAGTATAAGTTGATCTTGACGTAAATCGTCTCCATGTTTAAAAATGGCAACATATTCTGTATTATCCGTTGTTAGGAATGTTAAACGGGATGGCATGAGAGCAGACTTGAACAATGTTGCCCTGAAATCACATAAAATGCCTAAAGTGATAGTTCAATAAATTGTTGACAATATCACTGGTAAAAAAACTTCCAACTCACGATTCAGCCACAATTCCCTTGATATGAATATCAGGATTGAGAGGAAATGGTAGTGGTTCAAAATTAGAAAAGTTTATCATGAAGGCTTCTGCGTCTACAAAAAGAGCTTGTAGGCGTTCAATCTGTAAATAATTGATGTTTATTATAGTATTACAGAGTATTTTTTATTTCATCTTTGCATTTGCAGTTTTTATCGATATTCAATAGATGGCCTTACCTTTTTCTTACGGTTACCACTTTCTCGTGCAACCATTTTGACAAGTTTTACTAACTCAATGATAAACAACTGCTGGCGAGCTAAAATCATTCGGCGTGCCTGCCAATCTTTATTACCTTTCTGTAAGGTCTGCAAATTATAAAAGAGATGCACACTTAAGAAACAAAAAATAATTAAGACAAAACCTAATAAGCAGGTCAAATAGTTTGATCAAAGTACATTTCATTAGAAACACACTTACTTGAAGGAAAGTTTTTTTTACAGTACGATACATCTCTCTGGCAGGATTATCTTGATAAATACCCACATCCTGCTCTTTCTCATGAGATTCACTCTCAGTTACAAGGTACCTGAAAAAAACACACCAAAAAAACCAACAAATTAGTTTCAGGAAACAGAAAAGGTGTAAGTGAATAAACGCAAGAATAAATGCAACCTAAAACTTCTTACCAATAAAAGTAATTTGCAAGCGTGATATTTTGACAAGCCCGATATATGAGAAAACTAGCAAGATTCTCCGTAGAATTAGAGCTACTGTTGACACATGATGTAGCATGAGATCTTTCAGATAACTCCCCATCAGCAAGACCACCACTGCTAGTATCACTGTGGACCCAATAATGACAATAATATTATAACAGAACAAGGGATCTAGAGTATTCCAAAGACACAAAAACTTAAGAGGGATTTATGTTTGACTACCTTGTACTGCATTCACATACAACAGCAGATCCTTCTTTTTCTTCCTGGGATGCATAGGTATTCACAACTCTTGAGTAGCCTGCATTTATTTCATCAAAATTTTCATATTTCAGAGCTTGTACTAATTGAAGTAGATACAAGAGAAGATCCTACAAAAATTTAATGACATCACAATGCCTTCTTATAGTATTTCAAATCATAAAAAATAGTAAGAAATTTACAAAAGAACATCATCTTCAGACTATACCTCATCAGGGGCTTGCTGCAAACGTGAAACAGCATAACGTCTAACTGCGGGGTGAGTGAACTGGGGGCTCAATAGCTGCAAAGCATCTTCTACATCCATAGGCACCCAATTTTCTAGCATACTAAGGGCTTGTCTCACTTCTGCATTAAGCTTCCAGTTTACACATAGCAAAAATTTAGTTAGAGCCTGGAAACATTTACAAGAATTAGAATCCAATAAATACTTGGAAAAATTGTTGCACTGCCAATGGCAATGGGTTACCTTTTTTTGATTGCTAAGATAAAATCGGAATCTCCACACAAGATCTTGTTCCTCTGTGGTTAATATTTTAGTGGGTGGATACGCAACAATATTGTGTAAAGTGTCCCGGACTGCTGCATTCGGTTTTGCATCTTTGTCAGACATTCCACTTCTCAGGCTGCGAGCAAGCTTGTGATGCTTGCTTTCAACAAGATTTTCCTGAGAGACAAAACAATTTAATAGTATTTTGCCTCATATCTAGTTTGAAGATTTCTTCTCACTGGGCAGAATTTACCTCTAGAATTTCATGGTCAGGCACAGTTACAATTTCTGGTTGAGCTTGGAACGGATACACACTATCACCATCAGGTTCATAATACACCACAGAATGCTGTTTCAGGTATAAAAAGGGGTGAAAAAAGATGATATTTAAGATGATGATTCAATACCACAGCAAAATATACTTACTGACACACCACCTAACTCAATACAAGGGAACTCCACCATAAGATACAAGAAGTCAGAGCTCCGTTTCTCACGCTCATTTATTACTTCCATTTCCCTGAATGATAAACGATCCAACCAATCTACCTTTGGCAGGTATCCATTCCTATGTCTTTTAGCTAACTGAAAGATAAGAGAAGAATATTAGGAAATATGAAATACAGAAGATCATGTTTTCATTGTAAATTTGTAAGAATGAGGACACAGATTTGTAATTTTATCTATGTGATGGCCAATGTTGGATTTGGCAAGAGCCCGTTGAAGAATGTTAATTGTTTCAAACTAATTCGACAGTCCCTAAGGAGTGTTAGGCAAAACTGAGATTCACCAAACTTGCACAGCCAATGTCCTGAGTCATAGTAATGAAGTGCTCAGACCTGAAACTTTAGACAGAAATCTGTCTGCATAATTTTAATAGGGAATATGGAACTAACATGATCAAACGTTGTAATTTATTTCTTTATTTAGCGTTAAATAGCACTGCTCTTTTTTCTGCATGGTGTGCCGTTATTACAATGGCCATATCGCAGGACCTAGGCTGGCTTTTCCATGCTTTCCTGCTTCCCCTCTTGATTTAAACGTTTTTCAAGAGAGCTTTGACCATTAAATGTCAGTTCAATAACTTAGTTTTCGATGAAGATTCCCTGAGTTGGTTATTTGACGAGAGATTTAAAGGTAATGTCTGAAATATTTTCAGGAAAACAATAATAAATGTTTGGCAAATCTTACTTTTGATGCAAACAACCCAGAAACTGTCAAATTTAAATATTTTTGAAAAATACTAAATGATTTTTACTACAGCAGGACCTTTGCTATGACATACCTATTAGGAAATGTATATACAAGAGCTAAGTACAAATACAGCTACAATGGCATAGGTTTACAAAATTTGTGCAAATAAACATTTTGATTTAACGAAGTAAAGCGGTTATTGCTACAAACCTTTGACAATCTCTGCATCTGTTCTTTACCATGACTGCGAGCTTTTCCTGGTGTACAGCTAGGAAACGATCCATCAGCAACACGATCAGGCCAAACTCTGAGGTCTAGCATACCCTGAAATACAAAAACAAACACCAGATCACACCAAATCAACTTAATTTTGAATGTGGTATAAATACAACTTAATTTTAAATGTGGTATTAATATGACTTTTTACCTGTCTAAAAACACCATGATTTCCAAATAGTGCAATAGTTGTACCTCCTACTGGTTGCAATTTACTTGGGCCAACACAGTCATACACTGTCAATGCCAGTTGAGCATCCCGGGGCAAGTCACAGAACATGACAGGAAGCACAACCCACTCATTCCAACTAGAAAATAAAGTTTCTTGTTCTTTATACGATCTATGTCAGTATCCTCTGAATAGGTAAACAAATTATTCACATACCTCCATCGAGAAGAAAATGCCTTGTAGGAGGTTGTGACTGGCAAAGCTAAGGGTCGACCTTCAGAAAAAACCTGGCATTCCACAATTAGATCTGCACAATTTTCTTTGTACAAACCAGAAAAGGACAGCATAGGGTTTTCAAGCAATTTATCATATTCAGGTTTTAAGCATTTTCCATCTAGGGTACCACTGTAGAACAGATAACAACATACAATTTTGACATTTGATGGGGATAATTTAATTTAAAAGTAAACTTGCAAGAAACTACAAAAAAAAGAGGAGGCTAAGGAACCGAATTGCTTCCTTAGGTATGTAATAGTTAATAATAATAATGATAATAACTTAGGTTAGGTGGCTTTCGCAGGGAATGCGAACACACTGCTGTGAGAGAAATACCCACATTTTAAGTTGCACTTTCTTCTCTACAGAAGAGCTGTGCACATAATAGAACTTGTCTTTTAAATCATCCATCTTAGATCTGTTAAAAATGCTGACATATCCTTCAAATGCGATGAAAGATAAAATTTGACATTAAAACAGGAAAACAGTGAGCTGCGACTGCGACTGAAAATGAAAACAAAAGCTAGCAGACAACACTACATTCTGGCCACCATTAATATCCGAAATATAATTAAGAAACTACACATTTCCTGTTTTTCTCTTAATTTTAATATGATTGTTGCTTTTAATTAAACCATACATAGACGAGGTTGATGCATTATGATGCTCTTTCAGTTTACTGAATGCGTGAGAATCAATGCATGCTGGGTGAGGGATGTTTTCGCAACTGGAGTAACAGGTGGTGGACTTTCAAAATATCAGAATTTTCTTAATTTGTCCCAAATGTTTGTAAACACTTTTAAACCACCACTCAGCTACGTTCTCTAATGACAACAATAAATGGGAAACGCAAATGAAAAAACTCTATCCTGCTATGGTCAGACAAGAAACGAAGTCAACAAGCGACGTCAAGATTTTAGTCAGGTACAAGTAATGGGAGTGGCAGTATAACCTTTTACCATACTATCACATGATCATTTATTGTTAAAGAAATAATGACGGAGCTGCCTTTACTAATGTTCAAAACCACTAGGTTTTTCTACAACTTTCCATTATATGTTCATTTTCAAAAACATATGACATTTTTATTTTGATCTCATGATGAATCTTGTAATAATTGTGTTCTAAGCAGTGCTTATTTTGATTCCTCTTTTTTCAGTTCAGTTTGACTACTTTGACGAATAACTGGAGTGGTCGTTCGTTTATTAGTGGTGTTAGTCAGCAGTCTGCGTACAGTGTTTCAAGACCGTGGTCCCGAGTTTCAAGGAGGAGGTAACTGAAAAGTGAGTTTTACATTTGTTATGTTTTACATTAGTTATATGACCAGTCTCTTGTTTCAGGTGGAAAGAATCAACTTTAAATAATCCTTATCACATAGCCAAAACTACATGGCCTGTACCATACATAGAAGCCATTTTTCTACCGGACTTTAACATTAAGGGTCCAGTTACGGAATTAAATTTTCAGGTACCTGTTCATTTACTTTATCATGATTATTTATTTCAAATTTTGAAAAGTTTTATGAATGTGGTGCCCTTTGTAATTTGGAAGGTTGTTAATCCAATTTCACATGGCGCATTTGGGGTGGTTTTCCATGTAAAGAAAGCTGATACTGGAAATGATTATGCTATGAAAATCTTATCAAAATCTAAGGTAGGTACCTTATAAAACCCTCTTTGAACAGATGACTGGTACTGTTTTCTAGTGAGAGCCAAGTAGTCTCCCTTGAAAAAGTCTCCTATTGGTGAATTCACTTTGTACCATAGATTATTGCTGAGAGTGCTGTACAACAAGTGAAGGATGAAGCAAGAATCCAATCAACTTGTGGACATAACCCATTTATTGTCAACTGTCCATTCTATTGGCAAAGTAGAAAACAGCTATTCATTGGTAAGGAGTCATTGCTTTCTTTCATATTGTACTCCATTTTTAAGTGTCATAAACCTTTCTAGCCTCATTCATCTTGTTTTGCCAGTTAGTGACTATGTCAGTGGTGGGGAACTTTTAGACCTCTGCAAACACCACACAGTTTTACCAGAAAACTTGGTCCAAATTTACACTGCAGAGCTAGCTCTTGCATTAGACTTCTTGCACAATGCAGGTGTGATATATCGTGATCTCAAAATGGAGAATGTCCTGCTTGATTCCGATGGACACTGCCAATTGATAGATTTTGGACTTGCAAAGTGGTTGCGACATGGGGACCGAACAACAACTATATGTGGCACATTACAATATATTGGTATGTATAATCGATGTACTGTTGTATGTATTGCAGCTTGAAAAAATGATGGCGTAAGGCCTTGCGCATTGAATTACCTTTTTTTTTCTACAGCCCCAGAGGTCCTCAGCCAAGAACCATATGGACATGCAGTGGACTGGTGGTCTCTTGGAGTTCTAGCCTGCTGTATGCTTTGTGGAGAGGTGAGTCCTTGCCTCAAGCTGTCAAAAAGCTGATTGATACTAATGCCGTTGGGTGTGATAGCATTGTCGTTCAAAGCTGCTTTACGATTTGGTCGACCTGCCAGAGTGGTCTACCGCCCGAGGGCCTAGAAGCTTTTCAAACCGCCGTGCTCGGGAGTACAATGGGTTGCCTACCCACCAGGCGTTCGGCCCGCTCGGGACTCGAGTAACAACCGAATTTTATTTTAAGGCGAAGTGTTGCATGGTGGTGAATTTATTAATACATAGCTGGGCAGCTGGGCCCACCCCGATTGGGAAGTGACCTCGTTGGTTTGCACGTGGACTAGCACTGGCTTCAGAAGCAGGGCGCGCTCACCCTTTGAGGTCCACTTTAACACGCATTGTGTGCGGACGACGGGTGGCATCCCATTGAGATGAGTGAAGGGATATATTCGAATCTAGGTTGTCTTGAATAAATACGACTTGATAAGTCGTTTCGTATGTCGTTCACGTCCAAGGCTTCGCCAATTCTCTGAGCGCGACTTAGGCTGGACTTCCCCCTAAGCGAGATGTCACATTATTTCCACGTTCCTTGCAACGCAATGAAAATTTCTTCAATTTGTACATACATAAGCAACCGAATACCCTCCCCCCAGGCCCTGACAGTAAACTTCTATTATATTTTTCTGTCCTTTAAATTACTTCTGTGCAGTCAATACCGCCCGTTACCCTCGTTGATTTCGTCATTATCACAACATTTTCAATATAGGTCCGATTGTATGCTGCTACTATCTCTTCCTTCAAAAATGTTAAGATAAGTAATCTAAGGATGTCATATGATTTTTTATCCGTGCCACC
>NW_026267212.1:42825-49117 GCF_000697945.3 Frankliniella occidentalis | reverse complement strand
CTCCCCCATGTATAGTTGGCATCTGCTATATGGCAATAACACGATTAAGACAGATCATTTGGTTGTCCTTACAGATGTTTTATTTCTGATCACTTATAAATACAGACATGTAACAAAATACCTTTTGTTTGGATGGACAGCAGGATGGGTATGGATTGCGGATCACTTTATGCTTGGGTACTAAATATTCACATACAACTCGCCTATGCAATCATCTATAGAGACTTGGAACTAATGGCCTATTCTGAGTAATACTTTATAGCAATGAATGCTAAGACCATAATGACGCACTCACACATTAATTATACTATTTTAGAAAAATACAAAAAAGAACAGCTTAAAGTTACCTATGTACATAAGGCAATTACTGTTCAAAACCGTCTTACTTTATAACCATGAGCATCAGATACTTCAGATCAGTCTTGACTACGGACCAGTGTTACCAAAACCAGAAAGCCATTTTGATATTTTATTTGTCGAGACAATTATTTCAACGCGTACTGCATTTAACCTAATTATGAAATGCGCAATAAAAGTTTGCGAGCTTTTGGCTTTGATAACACTGCAGGGCACACTTACATACACGCCGCGTGTTTCATATTTAATCAAGATGGCAAGCGTGATGATCATGGGCCAGTTTTGTATCACCAATTAGATAATTCTATGCAGAGCAATTGCACAATAAAGCTGTATACTGAGTCTAAACCTACAAGACTTAGAAACAGAAAAAAGGGTCGGTACGCGAACGACCTGCTGCTGCACTCAGCTAAATTTGCTCTACCGATAGTATACCGATACAGGATCGATCTACGTGCAGTTGGCACTAAGACTGTGCGCTAAATGTCCTCTTTCTGTACGTTACACTGTTACACTGTATGAAACAGGGGACCTCACCGCAACTCTAACTTGTACTGTGGACTGGCCTGTCCCTTCCCGGCTAGAAGATTTTAATAAATAGTTTAACATTTATCTGATAGCGCGGGAAGGGGCACAACCGTTTGGCTCTTCCATGACTTGAGAACGTAGCAAAGGGGGGTTGTCAAGTCTTGGAACGGCGCGCAGGGAAGAATATTGACAATGATTTGGCCTTTGGGCACACTGCTCACTGGACGGGCTTTGAGGGAACTTCGACTTGTTCTACTGGCACTACTCCCGCAACTCCGGACTTGAGGCTCTGTTCATCCTTCTTAAGATCATCTTTCTTCTCTAAGGGTTTGATATCCTCCTTTTTAATTTCGTCCTTCTTCTCCTCCTTGATAGGCTCGGCAGGGATAGCGGGAATCTCGATCTTTTTTGGCTCTTCCTTGATCTCCACTTTCTCTTCTTTGATTGGCTCAGACTTGACTTCCGGTACAGCGGCAGCAGGAACTTCGGCCTTCTTTACCTCCTCTAACGTTTTCGCGATCGGTGCCTCCTCTTTCTTAAGCTCATCCTTGACATCTTTCTTGATCTCCTCCTGCTTGATCTCCTCTTTTGGCATCTCTTTGATCTCGGCTGTCTTAATAAGCTCGGGCGCTGCTGGTGTCGCCTCGTCGCTCTTGCCCTTCTTGATCTCATCTTTCTTCAGGTCGTCTTTCTTGGGAACTTCAGTGGGCTTCTTCTTTTCCTCGCCTTTCTTCTCCTTCTCAGCCTCTCGCTGTTTCCTGAGGGCAGTGTCGGCTTCGATCTGTGGCTTGGCTTCCTCGGGTTTGATCTCCTTCTTGGGTTCCTCGATCTTAATCTCACTCTTCTTGATCTCCTCGATCTTTGCCTCGTCTTTCTTGGGCTCTTCCATCTTGATTTCCTTCTTGGGCTCCTCTATTTTAATATCCTCCTTCTTTGGCTCCTCAGTCTTGGGCTGCTCGGCGATCTTCGCGGTGGGCACATCACTCTTCGTATCGACGGCGACCTGTTTGGCAGGCTCGGGAAGTTCACCACCCATTTCCAATTTAACAGCTTCGCCGGACAGTTTTTTCTCGCCGCTCTTCTCCTCGATGGTGTTCGAGGGCTCGACTTTCATGTCTTCAGTTACGAGTGCTTGATCCTTGTTGGGCTGAAGGGGCTCAAACTTAGCATCGGCGGGCTTGCTAAGGTCCAACTTTTCTTTCTTTTCTTCCTCTTTTTTAGGCTCCTCCGGAATGGTTTTGGCGGCAGGAATGTCCTCCTTGATGTCCTCAGGCTTCTTCTCTGGCACGCTTTCCTTGATTGGCTCTGCTGGAATTTCCTTCGCCTCTTGTTTGATGGGCACTATTTCCTTCTCGACAGGCTTCTCCTGTTCCTTGACTTCTTCCTTCGGAGCTTCCTTGAGGGCTGGCTTGATCTCCTCCTTTGGTGCTTCTTTGATGGCCTCCTTGATTTCTTCTTTGGGGATCTCCTTCACGGGCTCCTTGATCTCCTCCTTAGGAGCTTCCTTTACAGCTTCCTTGATTGGCTCCTTGATCTCCTCCTTCACAGTGTCCTTAATAGGCTCTTTGATTTCTTGCGGGGCTTCCTTCAATTCCGCCTTGATTTCTTCCTTGGGCGCCTCTTTGATGATCTCCTTGATCTCGTCCTTGGGGGCTTCCTTGGCGGCTTCCTTGATCGGCTCCTTGATTTCTTCCTTTGCGGGTTCCTTGATCGGTTCCTTCATCTCCTCCTTGGGTGCCTCCTTTAGTGCCTCCTTGGTCTCCTTCGGCGCCTCCTTCGCGGCCTCTTTGACTTCCTCTTTAGGCGCCTCAACAGGGACGACGGACTTGAGCGCTGGCTTCTCCTCGGCCGGCTTGATGTCGGCCGCTGGTTCTATCTTGGCTTCCTCAGATGGCTTGATGGCCGCTTCCGGTACGATTCCGGCCGCGGGCGAGATGGCAGGGGCGGCAGCGGGAGCCTCGACCGCCTTGACGGCAGCCTCGGGAACGGCGGGGGCAGGTTCTGCCTCCTTGGGGATGGCGTCGGCTTTGACCATCGGCACAGGCTCAGCGGGGATGACGGGCTTCGCCTCCTCCGGAACGACGGCGGCAGGAACAATGGGGACAGGGGCGGCGGCAGACACCTCCTTGTCGTCCTGGCCGACGGGCATGGCGCAAGCGCAGCCCAGTAGGACGACGGCCAACAGGAAGGCCTTCATGGCTGTAACACAGAGCGGGGTATATTAGGACCTTCAGATTTGCACAATTGGATGATGCTGCGCAGGCCCGGCTAGACTTCCCCGCCCCCTGGCCCCCAGCCGGGCCCTTCTGGACATTGGATCTCGCAGGCCACCTCTCGGTCATTGGCCTCAACGCGGTTACATACAGGACGCCCTCATATCGGCCGCCCGTTGCGTAGGGCAAGGCCGACAAGGCCATTGTCGCCCCCCCCCCCCCCCCCCAAGTAGGCAACACTGCCCATTCGCCGGTACAATATAATAAGGGAACGGGACTTACAGAAGAGACAGCGCTTTTGCAAGGTGTGCATGTTATCGGTAAACATTTGTTCCCTGTCTGAGTGGATAGAGATGCGCCGGTCATCACAAAAGATGCTTCACTTATCGCGCAGAGGGTTTAGCACCGTGAAAATATTGGTAAGATTTATGGGGAAATTATCCATGTCGTAGGTTGTTTACGATTTCAAATTGTAGAATTACAAAATCCATGTGACACTACGTACGTATAGACCTGGAATTCTTTGACGATAAAAAAATTGACGATACTGAATATTTTCCGTGGTCATAAGAGGAGCCCCGCTCCCGCGCTTTGGCCGGAGGGGGGGGGGGGCTCATAGGTCGTGGGGATCCACCGTAGAGGACCCATGAACCTACCGTCCTCCTCTTGCCAAAGGGATTTTTTTTTGGGGGGGGGGGGGGGCTCTCAGTGAAAAATGTTGTTGCGCGGATGCGTCGTATGAATTTCGCACCTTACATTGTTTTTTCTATACTACACAAGACTGTAAGAAACTCGTGTCTGCGTATATCCCCACCCCCAACCCAACCCATCCCTATCACCGCCACACGTTATCGAATATGTATCGCATGCTGGCCTGCGTGCGAGTTTGCCCGATGTCTCAGGCGCCACATGGCCCCACAAATAGGCGACCCCAACCCCACCCACACGACTATGAGCCGTACAGTATAACTTCAAAAAGTTCCGGGGTTCGCGGGCCAATCTGAACTGCACTCTACCTACGACCGGAATGATTGACACACACCATGCCAAAGCTTTGTGCTCCTGAATGGGTGTAAGAGGCGCGAAACTTTCTCGGGCTGAGGGCGATGCTTGCAAGGCATGGGCCCCTCGCGTGTGTGCTGGTCTCGCCCCCCCCCCCCTTTCCCCCTTTCTCCACTCTCCTTATTGTTTCCTACCGAAAAGGTCCGCTGTCCTTGTCCTCTTTCAGTGGCGTTTCCAGGATTTACCTATAGTCACTTTTTGCCTACTTATAAGGTGGTTCGCACTACGCACTGCCTACATCACGCGACATCAGGCGTCTCATTGAGGGAGCATGGGGTGGGGGTTGGGTCGTGACCTCCCCTCCTCCCTCTGGATGCACGCCTAGCCCCTCATCTCCTCACTCTACCTCTTCTTTTCCCATTGACTAATAGGAGAAGGGCCCCTTCACATGCTCGGAAAAGAGGGAGAGGGGGAGCGTGCGCTAGAGGCGCGACTACGCCAGTCTCTTTATCGCTCTTATCGATTCAGTCAGCGCTGTATACCCGACCAGGAGAAAAGACGTACGTTTAGAAGGCGGAGAAAGGTGGGGGGAGGGGGGGGGGAGTGCCACTGACGAATAGTGGTTCTGGTGTTTCTTTAATTGATGGTTTCTTAAGAAGTCCTTTGCTAACAAGGTGACCCCATACTTTATTTCTATGTAATTGTACTTGCACCTGGTCATGCATACATACACGGGCGGACTGGCGAGTTTGCCTACCGTCACTAACCATGCCCCCTTTGGCTCACACCGAGTAGGCAACCCGCCCATACGTGTGCTGTGCTTGCGATACAGTATGCTCAGAAAAACGAAATGGGTCTGTCGTCCTCCCCGTATACGAGGTATAAGTACTGTACCCATGCATACTTGAGGACTCGTTTGTGGGCGGGCTTACCCTACTGATGCCTAAACTCTAAATGGGAGGGGGGTCAGATCGTTTACCCCCACAAAAAGTTGACGTTTTTGTGCGCATCGCTTCCTTGAGACATATTGTACGATCCTGCATCGGAGATGTTACAAATTGCCATAAAATGTCACAAGCAAGAGATTTGCTCAAACATGTAACATGTCACCTTTCTTGGGCCTGAAAGGTCCTTTTCCATGGCACTCGCTCGGTGTCCTACGGCCTACGGTTGGTGACGACGGGCAAAAGCCCTCCTCGCCTGCGTGTGGAACAGTACAAGGCGGTCCACAACCGGATAGTTGTACTGTACAGCCAGCAGGCGTGTGGACACGTTGCCTTTACTCGCAAGGGGCCATCACTGAAAAAGAGTCATCAGATATCTTGCTCTCAGGAGAGCGAGGTGAGTGACACAAACAATGTCGCTCCCCTGAGAGCGAGGTATCTGGCGCTCACTCGCAATTTGAGTCGCAATTTGCGATCCTCACCTAATGAGGGCGGAGGTTCCCCACTTCAATTGGCCGAGGTCAGGGAAATCTTACTCCTTCAGAGTGAGAATTCGATGCAAATGACTCAATGGGGTGCAAATGTGGGTCACCCCTACTACTCAAGCTCGCGGGTTTGTCAGTCACCTTGTGACCTTGTCAGTAAGGTTTGTAGTGCCGCAGGGCCCCCGCACCCTGAGCCCCCCTGAGGAATGAACACGGGGGCCAACCCCCTCCGTGATTGTTCGGGGCTGCCAAGGGTTCGGGAACCCACTTAGCTGCCATCTTTGAGGATGCTGGGTTTGCAACCGGAAACCGGGATCAGCATGTATGCTCGGCATCGTGCCCCGGTGGAAGGGCCTAGTAATATGAACGGCTCCGGTCGGATCATGAACCTTGGGCCAAAAGAGGCCTCGTGGTTAGTCAAGTCAAGTCAAGCTCCTCCGACCCAGACCACCCCCCCCCCCCCTTCCCGTGCCCCTCGGAGGGGCGCGCTCGGGTCACCTTCCCCACGCCCACGTGAGCCCTCGGACAACACCACGTGACCGTTACGGCACCCTACCACACCCTTCTCGAGTGTGAGGAGGGAGCGCAGCGGCGCAGCGGCGCGTGAAGTTGACTTAATGACGCGATCCCGTGCAGGCATTATGCTGGCATAATTAATGCAACAGGCAAAAAATTGTTCATAGTTACACACAAAATCACACAAAATGATGACTGTGATAAATGATCGTAATGTGCCTATGAGTCGGGGAGAGGGGGAGGGGGG
>NW_026267212.1:41959-42775 GCF_000697945.3 Frankliniella occidentalis | reverse complement strand
GGGGCAAAGACCAAAAGAATTTTACAAGGACGGAAATTTTGAGAAAGAGCGCGGGACTGGAAAGTCGCCTCGGCGCATCCCGTGTCTTCGTTCCTACCCTTCGCTACCCTCGCTCGCAAAAGCCACGGGCCACGACAGCGACAGTACCCCTCCGGTGGGCTAATTATTTGGGCCAGCGACGCTCTTTTTTTTTCCATTTATTTTACCATCCCCCGCCCCTTCCCCTTTTCTTCCCCTAGTTTCTTTCTTAATTACCCCGCAGGCGGACCGCGGCGGGGGCGCCCCTTCAGCCTGTGGCGCAGCCCGCGCGGTGCGCACCCCCTGCCGCCCCGGGGAGGAAAAGTTGTGTCTAAGGGGAAGGGAAGGAAAGGCGAAGTGAAAGTGCGCAGCCCGGCCCACCCCCGACCCCTACTGCCCCTACCACCCAAAACCTTTCCGACCTAATTGGGCCGGTAAGGCAAACAAGGGCAGTTGTTAGGGCCCCCTCTTTTTCTGAAGAACTGGCCGGTCTATAGTGGCCTACGGCTCATTTGAAATAAAAAAGTGCTGACATACGGGAATCGATATGTTTAACCGAGCGGGCAATAACTCCGGGAATTATGTGTACTCCTGCCTAAAAATCATCAGGATAAAAATTACCGAAATCAACAGAAATCGCTCAGACTAAGCGGGAAACTAGTGGAACTGGTACGAATTAGTCGAAATATGCGATTTTTACCACTAGAAAACCTAAGAAATAAATATAAGCGGACAGGAACCACTGGGAATCAAGTATTTCGGGAATCATGTGGCACATAATAAGAGAGTTATTGCCCC
>NW_026267212.1:40589-41839 GCF_000697945.3 Frankliniella occidentalis | reverse complement strand
TTTTGAAAATGCGGCACTATGCTTAAAAGGATTTTGATTAACTTTTACAGTTAGGTGACTGGTTTAGATTATCGCTGGAACAATAAGCCATCCACTGCAAAGCCGCGCGTGTCGGGTTCGATCGGCTTACTCACTGGGCGGGACGGGATGCTTCCTGATATACGGATGCGCACTAACTCATATGTACCGGATTCCAGTTCGCCATCGCAAAAGGATAGGCAGTACTGAAAAAAAAAAACTAGATTCGATAGTCCAAATATTCCGCACATCTCGAAACAAAGAAAAGGCAGTCCAAGCACTGCGAAAAATTGTCGTACCGGGCACAAGAAAATTTTCCATGGAAGAAGTCGTACAAGAACAGTTTAAAATAGTAAAATTTACTTGCCCTGCGTATCGACTTGGAATAGTAAATGGCAAACTACAAAAAAAATCGTACATGTACAAACATATTTTTTACAGTGAGTTTTGCCCCTGAAAATCGACATTTTGTTTTTCGAAAAGACCACCTGAGCATTACAATCGCAGCTATATCACAGCAAATTTTCCGCTACGCGGTCGCGGCGAACCAAACACGGAAATGCCATCCCGTCGCAGTAAGCCGGCCGTTGGCGCCGGCCGGCCGGCCGGTTCGACTCCGTCCCGCCCCCAGCCCCAGGGGACCCACCCGGACGCACCGCCCATCGAATCGAACCGACAAATTTCCGCGACATGATTCGCATTTCAAATAGAAAACACTCCCTGACAGTATTGGCCCCTTTTTTTGCCCCCCGAGGAAAGAGACAAAACAAAGCCCGACGCCGACAATTTTGTTTTGAAAACGGTGGAGGGCCACCCATCCACCCACGTCGTCAGTCCCGCGAACACTCAGCACTGCCACACTTTGTATCCAGGTTCCGGGGAGGCCAGGGGCCAGCTTGCTCTAGCCAGGGCGAGCCCGAGGGCGAGCCGCTTACCGGTGCCGATGAGAGTCACTCCCCCGACGCGGACTTCGCGGAGCGTTGGCGGGGCGCTGCGGGACGTCGTGGAGCGGGATGTTGCGGGGCGTTGCGGATCGCGGGGAGGAGCGCGGGTAGCACGAGGAGCACACACGCGCACGCGGCAGCACGACACTTAATGCCGGAGCCTCGGCCGCGTCCCGGTCTTTTAAAGCCTTGGGTCAGTTGCAGCGGCGAGAACGGCCCAGCGCGGCGCACTGCGGCCCGGTCGGGCCTAGGGAGCGGGGCCCGGCGGGGCGGGGCGGGGCGCGGGGC
>NW_026267212.1:30873-40539 GCF_000697945.3 Frankliniella occidentalis | reverse complement strand
GGGGGCAGCCAGTCAGCGCCGGGCTGCGCCGGGTGGGGGTGGGGCCCCGAGCGCGCAGCCGCGGCCCCGGGCTCAAGGGGGTGGGCGCAAGGGCGGCGCGTCGCGACCGGAGTTAGGGACCCTCTGGACCTGCTCTTTGGATTTGTCCTTCCGCCCTGCTCTCTCTGAATAAGAGATTCCCTCCGCGCTGCTTTTCATCAAGCGCCCCCCATCCTCCCTGTTTCTCTTTCACCTCCTCAGCTCTCCTATGGGGGAGAGGAGAAAAGAGGGGAGGTGGCGAGGGGAAAGCCTTTCAGGTTTGCGGTTGATATTCCCGGGGGGCCTCTTGGGATCATGAGGCCGGCAAACTGGGCAGGGGCCAGCGGCGGTGAGGCCGAGGCTGCACAATGGTTGGGCTCTGTGTGCATGGCGCGGGGCGACCAAGACCAACCCCGCAGGAACCGACCCACCCCTCGCGCCCCCGCCTCACCCCGCCCCATCACGCCTCACCCTTATTCTGCTCGCCCCATCGCTGCTGCCAGCTCTGGCATATTCCCCGTTGAACGGGTGGCGCGTCCTCCCGGGCCGAGTCGCGCATGCGTAGGGTGAAACTAGATCCCCATCCGGGGCCCCTCCCCGCCGCGGAGCCCCGGGGCCCCGCCGCGCGCCGCCTCCCCCGTCGGCCTCCCGCGTCACCCCTCTCGGCCTGCCCACATCGATTCTCTCTCGCCGTGTGGAGCTGTGAACCACCCCTCCCCGCAGCATCCACTTTACCTACGGTCCCGCTGCCGCCACCCCGCCCTCCACCACGGGGACCGTCCCGCAACCGCCTCCTCGCGCCCCGAGCCCCGGGCCGTGTCGGCGTGTCGGGCGCTCCGATAGGCCGGAAGCAAAACGGACTGACGTAGGCGTTGGGGAGGAAGGAGTCATCTCCGGGCTCCTGACGTGCTGCGGCGCGGGGGAGGCGAGGCGACGTCTTCTTCTACTGTACCTCGATATGCGGTTTCTCGACAAAAATATCTCCTCTCATCCCGCTTGCGCATCACCTTCTGCAGGCTCGCCGCCACCGTCCTCTTCTTCCTGACTAGTTTTAGTTGTAAAGATGTTCAAATAATGTCCGATTGTCTCTCTGGTGGAGGCGCGCGGCTGGCCGGCCGGCGGCGGCGCACAGAAGGCCGTCCGGGGCAGCCTTGACCCCCTGCCCGTAGGCGTCTCGTCTTCCTCATTGCTGAAAGTCGTCGAAAGCGAGCTGCCCGCGGCGCAGGAGCGGATCATCCAGCCGACGAGAGCGCAGGCATGTTGCCTTCTCCCTTTGTCAACGCGCCGGAGTGTTGCGGGCTTGCCTACCCCTCCTCCTGTGAGGCGCCCTGGGGGCTATGCGACCCGAGCGCCGAGCAAAACGCTCAGCGCCCAGCAAGCTCGTCCTCGTTGGGCGCGACGCAGTTTGCCGTGTCCCGTATAGGCTGTGGGGCTTTCTGCTCTACAGTTTGTGAGTGGTGTGGTAGAGCAGTGCGCGCGTCGCGCCCTGTGTGAGTGCGATCGACAACGCTGGTTGTCTGTGTCGCTGGGGGCGGGGCGGGGCGGGGCGGCGGGGCGTACGTCGCCGCGGTAGCCCTGACCTGGTGCTCGTGCTCCATGCTCTGCTGCGGTGCGCTGCCGTGTCTAACTGCGCCGAGCTGAATCAGCTGGTGCTGTGGTGTGGTGTGGTGCTGTGTGATTGCTGGCGACGACACTTGGGCGCGTCCTGCTTCTGAGGGAGGCTGACGAAGGGGGGGGGGGGGGGGGTCCTCAAGCCCGGCCAGAGCCTAACCCGACCCGGCCGGCCTGGCTCTGGGGGCTTCAGACCGTACAGCGATCGATGCAATCTCCTCGCTGCTGACAAGTGCGGACGGGACGGGACGGGTCGGAGTGGTTGGGCCGGGCCGAGTTGGGCTGGGCCGGGCTATGGCTCTCGGCACATCACATGGCCCCGCACGGGGGCCAGCAGCGAGCGTAGGGGCGCAGGAGCTGTTTCTCTGCGTGTCGCCGCCCGGGGCTGTCACGGCCAGGCTCACCGGATAGGCCCCACAAAGGGAAATGAATGGCTCGCTTCCCGAATGGCTCTCTCTCTCTGTCCTCCATCTGTTTGACTTTCCTCGGGGCTGTGTGTATATGTGCGGCTCTCGGAAACTCTACTTGCCCGGTCCAAATCCGAAGAGCTCCAGGACGACAAGCCGGCTTCCCTCCCGGCTCCCTGCAGGCTCTCCCTCCCGCTCCCGGCTCTTCCCTCCCGGATGTCGGCCGAGTTGCCTACCCTCCCGGCTGCGCCCCTCGCCTGTCCCCCTCCCGGCCTTGAGTGCGGCGCCAGCCAGGGTGCCGGCCGGGTCGGGGGCTGCGGGGAGCGGAGGGGGCTCCAGACAGACAACCCTATTTCCGACATGACGCCGGGGCGCCGAGGGGAGCAATCGCATTTCAGGGACCCATCTCCTCCCCGGTCGTGTTATCTGACGGGCTAGCCTCATCGGAGACCAAACCCATCGGGCCTAGTTTTCGCGAAGGACGCTGGTGGGAAACAACAAAAAGTTTCCATCCACGCTCACGAAAAACATTCGCGATTAGAGGATTAACAAAAATCTGGCCGATAGGTGTCATAAGCTCCATGTTGTTTCAATATTAAAATTATGGAAAAAACATGATTTTTTCACGTTAAAATAAAAAATAGGAGCCACTGTATCAGGTCATAGGCCGTATACTCGCTAGGTGATTTGAATGGCCCCGCGGGCGATACCTTCACTTTTGTCCTGGTTTGTCGCGACCAAGTCGTGATTGTTCATTGTGAAATGGCATAGCAGATAACGATCCGACGTGAACCTGTGCTGTGCTGCCCGCCGGCACTGCAGTACATACCCCCATCCCTCTCCCCGCTCGCCTTCTGCTCACCTCGCCCTGCCTCCCCTCCCCACCTTGATCTCCTGCTAAATCGTGTGGTAAAGCTGTGAAGACGCTCCATCGGCATGTCCGGTGCGCTACGCTCCGCAACGCCACACGATCAAACCTCGGCCTCACGAACACCGCGAGGGACAAGCGCACAGACAGACAGACACACGGACGGACAGACAGACAGACAGACAGACAGACAGACAGACAGACAGACAGACAGACAGACAGACAGGGCGCAAATTCATGTGAAGCAAAGCAGCTTATTTCTGAAAAAGATAAAAATTGTGTGACAAAAGAGCAAAAGAGTCATGTGGGGGAGGAGTCCAGTAGGACGCCCAAGAAATGCCTGTGCATCAGGGCTTTACGATTCCCCTTTTTTCTCGACACCTTTTGTAAGTTCGCCTTGGCTGGCTTGGCTACGTGCCCAGGGCCTCGTCTCCTCCACACTGGTCCTGCAAGTCGTCCTGCGAGTCCTGCTGCTGGTCCTGCGCCCCCTTGCGCCCTCTGCGGGTCTGGTGCGGCAACATCGCAGCGACTTGCAAAGAAAGTGGACAAGTCGCGCTGCGCTGAAGCGCGATGCGTGGTGTGGCGGGGCGAGGTGGGGCGGGGCGGGTCGCGGCAGGGCGGGGTACCCATACGGTGAAGCCCGCGGCCCGCCCGCCCGCCCGTGGGCCCGCTGGGGCACTGACATTCCTTGGCCGTGAACACAGCTCGAGTTACGCAATTCGCAGCAACATCGCACACAATTCAAGGGCGGCCGGGCCGGGCCCGCGGGGAGCCGGCAGCGCGGTGAGGTGAGGCGGGGCGGGGCGGGGCGGCTGACCCCCTGGGGCCCAGGGGACTGCACCAGGGGACTGCACCAGGGGACCCGCCGGGACGGGGACGCACGGGTTACACAAAACAGGAGGCACTGCACAAGGCATTTTGAAACTCGCGCGGGCTTTCGTCGATACTTTACTCGCGATGACTTACCGGGTAAATAAATGGCATGTGGGTGCTCCGACAATCGTCACTGCAGGCGCGGCGTCCGTACGTGCGCAGATGGGGATTCTGTTTCGGAACTCGATATGAGGAGCGATACCGATCCGCTTCTGCCCGCGCTGCGCTGCACGTTGGTGTACACCCAAGACATCGGTGTACACATCGATGGAAAAACAGTGCTCCTTTTCTTCTTTTCTTCGGCCCATTAAAGCTTGAATTTGTGTGGCCATGATCCTTTGCGACCTGCTTTGGTGGGGCATGCGAAATTTCGATCCCTTATTCCCCTCCCCAAGAAACAAAAACAAAAGGGGGAAAAACATGTGCTAAAACGCTACGAGTAAGGTACGACTTGCTTTTCGCATTCTTGTATTAAACACCCAATTTTTTGTCTCTTGTGGAAGGAAAAGAGGACTCCTTTTACTGGTATCCCCTCTTCCGCATCTTTAAGAAAACACTTTTAGCCATAGTGCACCACCACCTACTCACGATATCCGGCCGCTTACTTTTTAGCAGATGATACCTTACCAACATTTTGACTGAACATAAAGAATATAAGTAACTTTAAGGTGTCAGCTAGCTTTTACTCTCGATAAGTACAGAGAACCACAAGCGCAGACCAGAAAACAATTTATTTGGCGCTGGGGGGCCGAGTGAGTGAGTGAGTGAGTGCCCGAGCGCCCGAGTGTCGCGTCGGTCGCGGCAGGCCCCTGCTCAACAATACTAGGGTCCCACAGCCGCGACTGCCACCGCCACCCGGTACGCTACCCCCTCCCTCCCCTTTATAATAATGCCTGTCAAAGACGATAAACGAGTGAAACATTTAAAAAATGATGAAAAACCACCACAAATAAAAATCAAACTATAGAAATACTAAAACACAGGTATACTATAGTATTAAATTGGTATCATCTGCTTTCAAGATAGATTCTTGATTTAGATTTTTTTTGTAGTTATACTGCATCGGTGATCGGCTCCTAGTTTTTTGGTTGTACTATGTACTGGATTCAGGTGTGCGGGCGGGCTTGCCTACCATCTCTCGCCATGGTGCCTTGCCGCTTACGTGAATCCGGAAAAGTATAACAAAACAAAAGAAAATGACTGGGCCCAATCACCAACTCTGAACGAGCATGCGTGTGGGCGGGTTGCCTACTTGCTCGGGACGTGCAGGGTTACCAAATAAAGTTTGAAAAAAAAATATCCCACGAATACAGGCCCTATAGATCCAAACGAGGGGGCAATAACTAAATACTAATTAAATAAATTACGTGTACACCGGTCCGGGAATAATGGTGGGAACAAATGAGCAAATGAGAATCACGACGAAAATCAACTGGAGTCAATGAGAATCACGACGGGAATCAATGAAAATGAACGGGAATCATGTGTACACTTAATTTCAGTTATTGCCCTCTAGGATGCAAACCAGAAATTTGCAATGTTGCAATGTTACATTGTAGGAAGCTCAGCGCACAGTTTAACGTTTATAGTGAACAGGAATAACGGGACGCGCCCAAATGGAGTCTCGTTGTCTGATTTTCCTCTGCCAATCTAAAACTGCGCATTTTTTTTTATAAACTTTTTATTTGTCCACCACAAGCTTCACTTTTCTTTGAAAAAGTGTGACATGAATGCCAGGCTTTTTTTTGTCTGTGACTGACTTTTGTTCAGTTCTGTTGTTGGAATGTCACACACTAATGACAGTTCGTTACTTGCAGCAGCTCCAAAAGAGTTGTTCGATATGTTATAAATTATAACGATGGTCAAACCAATCTACGAAACGAATGGTGGCTTACATTTAGACAGCCATCCGAGCAGTCGTGGCCTGCACCACTACACATGCCCAGCCCATCCCCCCACCAAGGGAAGAGGCTACCGAGATTCCGGCGAGTGTTTATTGTGGTTCGGCGGACACTCCCCGTCCGTGACCTCGGTCACGTTTTTGTGGTTCCGCATCCTGCAGTATAGCGAGAGCATGGCGGCGGTCACCGGGGCTGGCTCTATCGCGGGCCTGCGGCAGCGTGCGGCAGCCCTGCGGTCGGCATCATGTTTGGACACGGAGGCCATACACCGCACACTCGCGCGGGGCCGGGCGGGACTCGCGCCAAATTCATCTCACAAAGTCTCATCGAGTGACCCGCTCGCGGGGAAGTTCCACCGCTGGGCTCGGCGGTCCGGTTCGGCCCGACCGGCCGATGCGAAAGAGGCTCCGCTCTACCACACCGCTCTCCATACCACTCGACTCCTACATTCATCGCGCACAATTAACTCGCAAATGAAAACTGCTGCGGCTACTTTGGCCATGCTCCCCCACGCCCCAAACTCCCTTTCTCGGACTTCGCATGCCAAAAACTTTGTCGGCTCTCTGGACCTCTCTTTGTCCGTGCCGGAGCCTGGCTAGAGGCGGAGCGGACGGCGCCACACACCTGATGCCAACGACCCCGAGGCAGCGCATCTCGACTTGTCCTGCCACGCCCAGGCGCGCCGCGCCTAGCATGTGTGCAGGCTCGGGCTGGGCTGGGCCGGGCTGCAGCGCGGTGCAGCGCTACAGGCTCCGCGACTGATGCAAAACAGAGTGTTGTAAGTGAACCCATCGAGCCCCAAGACCAGGGTCCTTAGCCCCCGCTCTATCGGTGCACATTCAGAAGTGTAACGACGAGTTACTCATATTTAAATGTTGTGGTTTACAATCTTATCATTGATTATCTGGAGTAAGAATCGTTTGGACCCTCCTTGTCCTTTTTGCAAAACTCGAGAACAGCGTTGTAGTTAGCACCTTGCTAATTTTATGAGAATAATTATTTTTATAAGTCTCGTCCAAATTTTTCATGCACCAACCTTCTTTGGGCCCTTCTACAGAACATCGCTGTGATTTGTTTTTCACTGCAGCGTCTCTCGTGTGCGAAACCTTTTTCGCTGATTATTAAGTGCCGTTGTAAACCCTTCCGCCACCCCGTCCCAATGTCACCGCCAAAGGCCGCCGCCAACGCTGCCGCTGCTGACGAATTGTGTGCGTCTAAAACCAACTTCCGCTCTGAGGCACCCTATAATTGCTTCCTGAGGTCCTGCTCTCTCGTAGCGCAGTGCGTTGAGGTCTCTCTGTTTTACCCTCTCTAGCCGGGCCGGGCGGCCGGGCGGCTGGTCGGCTGGTCAGGCTGCTGCGCTCGCCGGCCAGGCTCCGGCAACCGGTCGGGCCTCGCCGTGGTGGTGATGGTTGCAAACAAGTCCGGCCGGGCGCTGCCGCGGCGCGGCGTGGCACGCAGGCGGAGTGCAAGCTGCACGTTTGATAGGTTGGACGACCCCCGCAGTCAAGGTCTCGGTCTTGGCCGCGCAGAGCGTTGCCTTGGCTCTTCTCGCTGCTGCCTTGGCGTCGCCTTCGTGTTGCCTTGGCACAGCCTCCCAGGTCCTCGGGCCGGCCGGCCGGCAGACGTGGGGCTGAAGTAACGAAAGAAACGGCTGCAGGAACCGGAATAAAAAGAGAGCGCGAGACTTTAAGCTCGGAAAATTTTCACGCTACTTTTCCAGATATGAAACATAACTCTCAAAACTAATTTTAGTTATACATAAAACGTTTGACGTGTATATTTTATCCATAGTCTGATTTAAATATGCCAGGCTGTCGATTATTGTACGGTATGATGTATAATACAGTTATGCACGAAAATCCGGGGATATCATGCACAACACAAATGCCGACAAATGCATAACCTCCTCCAGCTCTATGTGGAAGTCGATTAAACTGTTGCATTGCCGATACGATCACACCTCTTAATTGAAACCTTATTAGGCCGCTGGGTGGTATCGGTTGGTATTTAGTACCGACCTTTCACATATTTCTCTTTTCTTCATGACTGGCGACGCCTGCCTCGCTTGCCAAGCCTGCCGCTGCTACGAAACGACCTTTTTTTTTTTATTCGTCTCCACATGATCTCTCTCCAGAAATCTTTAAAATTCTGCGCGGAGAGCGCTGCGGATAGCGCAGGAGAGCGGGAGCTGGTGAGCCGCGCGAGCGACCTCCACTGCATTTACTGCTTTAATTGTCGCCCCGTTAGGGATGATACTTGACGGCATTTCGCTGCTCGGCGGCGGTGGCGGCGGCGTGTGAGCGCCGCCGCGCTCCATCCCACCAGCCTTCATCCATACACTGTCGAATCTGGGCATACGGGCCGTACTTTATGTAGCGGCCAGGCGAGCCGTAGGCCTCTCTGGCCCGGGGAATGCGCCTTGCCCGGCTGAGCCCCGCCCCGCCAGTCTGCCAGCCGTACGTACGTATGTGCGACTAGATGATATTTCCCACGGCCGGAACTGAATATCTCGGTGCGCATCATCACATCATGCAGGTGCAGTGACCAGGCGCGTGTGCGGGTGGGAGCGGCGGCGGCGGCGGCGGCGGCGCAACGAAGATTCATTTGCTAATTTCCCTCGGGATAGAGGAGTGCGCTGCTAGGGAGGGGAATCGGCGAGGGACGACGGTATAAACAAATACCGGCCTGTTGTACTACGCACGCGGCACGCGGCGGCTGCTCGCTGCGCGCGCGGCCAAGGGCAGTGAATACATAGTGTCGTGGGATCCTTGCGAGTGACTGCTCGACCCGTTTTGTTGCTGCCAAGGATTTGCATCGACGCATCTTCAGTCCGTATAGAATCAGCGCAGTTGTAGCAGCAGGCGCCGATTCAGCAGACCGCGCCACATTGGGGAGGAGCCCGACCATGCCGACCATGCTTGTTGCCTACTTTCAGCACAAATTGCCTACCCACTATGGGCTTATTTATTCAAGCTGGACTCGGTCGTAACGAAAGGGCACAATGACCTACAACAGAGTACTTGCGATTTAAAAAAGCTATAACATTGTAGTAGCCCCTTTAGTAGTATAAAACAAGTGCGAGTGTGCATGTGAGAAGGGAGAACCACGCAAGACTTGAACTTGCAAATCTACTCGCTCACACACTTGTATGGGGCATGCACTAGAATCCGTAATTATTTCCAATTAAGCGACTGCTGGGCAACGTGTGCACAGTTAAATTCAAGGCGTCTCTACTCAACTAGTCGACTACGCCGACAAGTATTAGCTCGACACCTGAACCTGAGGTGCAACTTCATTGTTGCATGAGCAGGAGCATCGTTCTGAGCCCTGAGCCCATCGTCTAAGTGTATACTTTATGAAATGATACTATTTTTCTAAACATACAAAGGCAGGCGCGGTATAAGGTTCGGCGGACAGCGGGGCGGTGCACCGTGGGTTGCCTACTTACAGGGGTTTTGTGGCAAAAATTGCCTACCATTCAGGCGGCTCACTGATTATTTTTTTTTGAAAAAAGGGTGGGGGGATACCGCGCCTGCGCCTGTCCATATATCTTGGTTTTAATGTATGTGTTGTCTAAAATGCGCTCATACACCGCATTGGCAACAAACTCGTAAAATTACCCTGCGTGTTTCTCTCGGTCGTCTGCAGTTGCCGAACACTCTTAGGCCGTTTCAAGTGCGCGTCAAATAACTTCAAAGCGAATTCTCGCCTTTGGCAGCGTGAGGGAAGCTCCTGCTGACGGAGTTCGCCCGGCTCGCGATGGGGGCCCCCGCGGCTCAAACCTGACAGTGAAAGATACCCGCGCGGCGCGTCCTTGTGCCACCGCCACTAATACTGCGCCGCGCGGCGCCACGCCGCTTCCTACTCGCGCGGCTCGAGGAGCTCGCGGTGCGCAGTAGATCATATTAATTTGCCTGCCTCACCATTCCCCTGCTCTCTTTTTCGCGTGCGAATGCTCCCCCCCCACTCATCCTCTCTCCCTCCC